>NW_006957846.1:0-5612 GCF_000164805.1 Carlito syrichta
AAGGTGGCAGATGGTTCCACCGATTCAAACAATTTGTAGTGTATCCAACTGAGTCAAAAACCACTCTCTTTTTAATTAATTAATTAATATATTTTTGTATTTAAAGCATGTAAGACACTTTCACAAAGAAAACAGATTGTCAAGTTGCTTTTGAAGGATGATGAAATAAAACCTTAAATATTCTTTTAAATTAAAGAGATAAAACAGATGTGTATGTTAGAGGTATCATTGAAAAATACATAACAAAATGTGGTGTGGTCATTTGTGTCAGTTCAGGGAACAAAGAGTGGTGGAACTTCATTAGATTAAAAATCCTGCTCTGGAGTTCCCTTTTGAGAAAAGTGTTTCACTAGGCAATAGAAATTATTAGGCTTAAGGAGAAACAACTGCAAGCTACCTACTTCTGGGACTAATTGGAGGCTGCTACCACATTGTCTCAGGAGGCTAAATCTAGATAAAAGTTGAGAACGTCAAAAGGAATTAAAAGAGAATTAAGATTCTATGAAGAGTTAAAACTCATGTCATATAACTGGAGTTTAAGTTTCTAGATTATATCACCCCTGGAATTAATTGAGTCAAGCCCACATTATTTAAGACTAGACAATTGCATTGTTTCAGAGATTGAAATAAGTGAAACAATGTTACTAGGTCAATTTTTGTGAAAGTACAAAAAGAACATCATTTTACCTATGAAACCTTTGAGGCGAGAACACAGTTCCTTATGAAAACATGGTTTGTATATTAGGAAGTAAAGTAATATGATTATTCAATATGGTTAACCAAAGAAAACACATTTTGCATCAGACAAGTTACAATTCCATTTCTCTCTTCTAGTACCAGAGTCGTGTTGTAAAATGGTAATCAATGCATTCATAAGAGAGTGGTAAAATTGCCTACATTCATGAGTGTTGACCTGCTAAAGGATTCCATGTGATCAATGCATGCTAACTGAGGTAAAGGTTTAGAAAATCAGATATAAGAATTTTCTTAAAGCATATTGAGGAAAAAATAAAATAAAATATGCTTTTCCTTCTTTGTCATGGGCATGTGGCAGGTGGATTCACCCATTCAAACAGTTTGTAAAATAGATGACAGAGTCTAATACCACAGTATTTATTTATTTATTCGGAATGAAGTAAAACACCTTCAAAAGGAAAGGGGATTGCCAAATTGCCGTTGAAGGAAGATGAAAGATAACCAAAGATGTTTCCAATGATGTTAACGAGGAAACAGAAATGTGCATGCTGTAAATCTCTTGATGAAATTTATATCAGGATGTGTTGTGATCATTTGTGTCAGTTCAGGGAACAAAGAGTTGTGGCACTCCTGCAAAGTCAAAAACCTGCTCTGGGGATTCCTTGCCTGAAAAATGCCTCATGGGGCAAAATAAATTATTTGACTTAAGGGCAAACACCTGTGTGCTACCTATTTCAGGACCTAATTGGAGACTGTTTTCTCACAATCTCAGGAGTCTAAATTTTGGTCAAAGATCAAAACATCAGAAAGAATCAGAAGGAATTAAAGGAGGATAAAGTCTCCATGAAGAGTAAAAATCTCATGTCCTATAACTTAAGTTTAAGGCACTATTGATTGTTTCACTCCTGGAATTAATTGAGGCAAGCCCACAGTATTTAAGACTACACATTTCATTGTTTCAGGTATTAAAATAAGTGAAATGCCAAACAATGTTGCTGGATCAATTTTTATATAAGTACAAAGTTAACAGCTATCTCTCTATGGAATCTATGAGGAAAGAACACAGTCCTTTATGGAAGCATGCTTTGTATTCCAGGGACTGAAAGAGTTATGGCTATTTCATTGGGTGCACAAAAGGAATCACTTTTAACAAGAAAGTTAAAACGTAGTTTTGTGGGAGACCTGCTCCAGCCGGGTTCAGGGTACTCCAAAGGTGAAGACAGCATCAGCAATTGGGGGGAAGAAGAGAGAAAGAGAGAGAGAGAGAGAAAGAAAGAGACTGGACTCCGGTCTACTGCAGAAGTGATGTGTGTTATTGGAAATTACAATGGGTCTTTTATAAACAAAGTCAGATGTGGGAGGGACGTCCCCCACCCACCAGAAACCTTAATCCATGAAAACTTAATCAATGATTGCCTTTAAACCCTTTTCATATGATAATCTTAAAATCCCATACCAAAGGATAACCTAATCCATGACTGACATATTCTATAAACCTTTTTCATCCTAAGCTGATTGATTTATGCCAAGTTAAACAATTCTATAGAAGCTTAAGTATTTACTTTACAAATGAAAGTGGCCCATCCCAGAATGTTTGGAATGTGGCCCAGTCCAAAGTTCACAATGGGCTACCTGCAAGTAACCCAGCCACATTCTTTCAACAAAATGGCTGTCTTCTAAAACTGTATTCTGCAATTTACACCTCCAGTAAATCCTAAGATCATGACCCAGAAGCCTGTGACCAATACTAAGGCTCTTAGATATGACACGAGTTTGAATTATAAGTTGTGTGAAAGCCAAAACTGCAGTTTGTGGAAGAATGGGAGCAATGAGCTTCTAAAGTTAGCTTGCGTTCGTCCCAATCTCAGAGTTTCTATGTTTTGAGCTCACAGGAGCTTAATCTGGTTAGTGCTGAGTAGAAAGGGGTAGGAAATGGGGTCAATATCTCCCAAACACATCCTAGTGGTCTCTGGGTCAAGGGCCCTTCCTGATCCCTAATGCTCAGTGGGCCTCTGTGGTCGGCTCCCAACATAGTTTTTCTCTTCCTGTCCCAGAGATGTGTTGTCCAGTAGTAATCATTTCATTTAATGAGTGTCAAATTTATTTACACACCTAATTTGATGTTAATATTTTATAGGCATCACATTATGTGTGTAACTGCACTCTAGATAAGAGTTTGAAAAACAAATGTTAGGAGATCTTTGAATCATAGAAAGACAAAAACTAACTAAACGGTATTTTCCTTCATTTGCTTCTGCCAGGTGGCAGATTGACCCATGCATTCAGTTGGCAGTATAACTTATTGAGTCTAACACCACACTTATTTTTAATTTATTCATGTATCTATTAATGTATTTGGAAGTAAGCACAACACTATTACAAAGGAAGAAGATTGCCAAATTGCATTTGAAGGAAGCTGAAATAAAACATAACATGTTTCCAGTGACATTAAAGAGAAAACATAAACATGCATGTTGGAGGTCTCCTGCAAAAATATGTAACAGAATGTGAGGTGATCATGTGTCAGTTAAGGAAACAAAGAGTGGTGGGACTCCAGAAAAGTCAAAAACTTGCTCTGGAATTCCATAGGCAGAAAAGTGCTTTGCCACACAATGGCATTCATTAGGTTTAAGGTGAAACACCTCCGTGCCAATACTTTTAGACTTAATTGGAGGCAGTTTCCTCATTTCCTCAGAAGGTTGGATATGGCACAAAGATCGAAAGTCTGCAGAAATGAAGATATGCTCAATGCTCCATTAAGAGTTTATACTCATGCCCTTTAACTGTAGACTATTTCATTCTTGGCATTAATTTAGGCAAGCCTATAATATTTGAGACTACATATTGTGATGTTTCCAGGATTTAAATATGTGAAATCCAAAACAAAGTTTTAGGTCCATTTTGTAAAAATTCAAAGAGAATATCATTCTCCCCCATGGAAGCTATGAGGAGAGAGCACACTCCTTTATGGTAACATGGTTTGGAAATTAATGGATCTACAGTATTATGATTATTTCACAAGACTCACAAAAGAAAACACTCTTACAAAAAAAAGTTAAATGTTTCTTCTCTCTTCCTATGCCAGAGACATGTTTCCTAGTGGTAATCAATAAATTCATCAGAGAGTGACAAAATTGCCTGCAAACATACATGGAAAAAAGGATGTTAGCAGATTCCACATTATCTGTGTAGCTTAATTCCAGGTAAGAGTTTGGCAAATCATATATCAGCATTTTTTTTAAATCATAACGATAAAAAAGTTAAAAATCAATTCTGGCTTCTTTTTTGCCATGGACAATGACGGATGGCATTACCCATTTAAACAGTTTGTAGTGTAACCGAGTGTAATGTCACACTATTTATGTATTTATTTATCCATTTATGTTTTTCGAAGTAAGTAAAACACTTTCACAAAGAATTATTCCCAAATTTACTTTGAAGAAATATTTAAGAAATCCTAAAATGTTCCCAGTGACATTAAAGAGAAACAAAAACCTGCAAACCTGCATGTTGGAAGTCTCACGATAAAAGGCAGAATGTTATGTGATCATTTGTGTCATTTCAGGGAATGAAACATTGTGGGACTCCAGCAAAGTCAAAATCCTGCTCTTGAATTGCCTTTTCAGAAACATGCTTCAGTGGGCAACTTGTAACTTTTGGCCTAAGAATAAAGAACTGCAAGCAACCTACTTCTGGGATTAACTGGATGTTGTTTCTTCATTGTCTCAGAATGCTGAATCAAGGCCCAAGGTGGAAAAGTTAGCAGGTATGAAGATAGACTCAAGACTTTATGAAGAGTTGAGCCCATGCTTTTTACTACAACTGCAGCTTAAGACTCTACATTATTTCATTCCCACAATTAATTTAGACAAGCCTATGGTATTTGAGACTACACATTTCAATGTTTTAGAGATTTAAAATTTGAAACCCCACACAAATTTGCTCTTTGTACTTTTGCAAAACTGAGCTAGTTGCATTGTTTGGGGATTCCTATGTTTCAATTCCCCAAAAACCCAATAAGTAGCCATAAATACAATGGGCTTGCCTAAATAACTCCAGTAATGAACTTATCTAGATTCTGAAGCTGCAATTACACAGTAAAGGGCATGAGTTTTCACTCTTCAAGGGGAAAAAATCTCCAATTAAGCCCAGAAGTTGGTAACACACAGGTGTTTCTCCTTGAGTCTAAAAATTTATATTGTCCAGTGAAGCACTTTTCTGACAAAGGAACACCAAAGCAGTTATTGACTTTGCTAGACTCCCACCACTCTTTGTTTCCTGATCTAACACAAATGATCACACCACATTCTGTCATGTGTTTCTCCAAGAGACTTCCAACATGCACATTTGAGTTTTCTCTTTATCGCCACAGAGAACATCTTAGATTTTCTTGCATCATTTTTTCAATGTCAGTTTGGTAATTTGTTTGGTGAAAGCGTTTTACATACTTTTAAATATATGAATACATAAATAAATTAATAAATCAAAAAAGGGTGGAGTGTGTGACTCAGTTGGATATACTACAAAATCTTTGAATAAGTAAATCTAGCTGCCACATCTCCACAGCAAAAAAAAGATATGTTAGATTCTTATTTTTTTCTTGCTGTTCTTTAAAAAAATCGTGATATCTGACATTCAAATTCTTACCCAGAAGTAAGTTACACAACTAATTTGAAAGACTTTAACAGGTTAGCTTCCACATAGGATGGTAGATGATTTTACCACTCTCTGATGAATGCATTGATTGTCACCTGGAAACATTTGTCTGGGACAAGAAGAGGGAAATTACGTTTTATCTTGTTTGATTCTAAAAGTCTTTATTTTTGTGAACCCCATGAAATAAATATAATACTCTAGTTCCTAATACACAACCTTGTTTCCACAAGGGGCTATGTTCTCTCCCCTTAGTTTCCATA
>NW_006957847.1:0-782 GCF_000164805.1 Carlito syrichta
AACTCCAGAGAAGTTTTTTGACATTGCTAGAGTCCCATCACTCTTTGTTCCCTGGACTGACACAAATTATTATACCACATTCTGAAGTATTGTTATGTATTACACCACGAGATTTCCAATATGCACATTGTGTTTCCAAATTAACGTCACTGGGAACAGCCTAGGTTTTATTTCATCTTCTTTCAAAAGCAATTTGGCAACCTCATTTCTCTGAGAAAGTGTTTACTTCCAAATACATAAATAGATAAGTAAAAAGTGTGGTGTGAGACTCAGTTGGTTATATTACAAACTGTTTGAATAGTTGAATCCATCTGCCATCTGTTCATGCCACAAAAGATAAAAATCTTTGCAAGCTTATTTTATTTCAATCTCAATATTCTTTATGGTAATGTTGATATCTGCCTTAGCAAACTCTTACCTAGAGTTAAGCTGCATAAATCATATAAAAGCCTTTAACGTGTTAGCATTCATGCTGATTTCTAAATGTTTAGCCTATTATCCAATACAAGGCCTTATTTACCACTTGGCAACATGTCTCTGAGACACGAAGAGGAAACTACGATTTAACTTGTTTGGTGTTAAAAGTTTTTATTTGGGGGAATCCCATAAAATAATCATAATGCTCTTGCTCCTTATAAATAAACCCTGCTTCTATTAGGGACTTTGTTCTCTCCTCATATCTTCTATAGGAGAAAGATGTTCTCTTGGTACTTTTACAAACTGACCTAGCAATATTTGGTTTTGCATATTTTAATCATTGAAGCAATGCAATATGCAGTCTT
>NW_006957848.1:0-762 GCF_000164805.1 Carlito syrichta
TGGCTCTTTGCTCTGCAACCAAGGAGCTAGGACCCCAGTGCCAATGCCAAACAGGAAGCTAGCCCCCGAGCCTCTGCGAACAGAGGAGCTGGAGCCTGCACGTAGGTGACGGCTGCGGACCGCAGAGTCTGGCTACCCGCTTCGCCGCTGACCCTGGAGCCAGGCCCTCGAACCAACAACCGCATAACCGAGGCCCCAGCGCAGCTGACCACTGCAGAGCCTGCCCGTCCCCCACCTCCACAGACAGAGGAGCTGGTGCCCCCGTGGAGCTGATGACCGCAGAGCCTCGCGCCCATGACCGCAGAGTCATGGCCCCAGTGCGATCGTGGTCTGCTGAGCTGGCCCCCGGTGCCGAGGCCGACCGGGAGCTGGCCCCCCACGCCGAAGACCGCTGAGCCAGGTTACCAGCCCAGCCGATGATCAGGGAGCCGGGCCCTGGCCTCACTGCAGACCCTGCAGTGTTGGTGCCCTGAGCGCCCAGAAGGGAACGTCAGCGAGGCCAATCCTGGACATTGACCCTACTCGGTGAGTTTGGAAGCTCTCATTTTCTTGAATTATCTCGCCTGGTTTTTTCTGTTTTTTGGTTTTTTTTTGGTATTTGCTACAGCCGAAATTGCTGGATTCTATGGTATGTTAGGCATAATTGTTTAGAAAAGAGCTATAGGTTTTTCTGTAAAAGATTCACCATTTTATTTATTTATTTAATTTTTTATTTTACTTTATTTTTTTTGAGTTGGAGTCTCACTCTGTCACCCAGACTGG
>NW_006957849.1:0-669 GCF_000164805.1 Carlito syrichta
GTGTTCAGCACAAGTGGTGTGTAAAGCCTTCAGTTTGGAGCTGAAACATGGAGCAAGAGCTCCAAGCCCCAGATGCTAGGCCCTGGAGTGGGTCGAATGGTGAACCCAGAAGATACATCTACATACTAACACCTGGAACTTTTGAATGTGACTGTATTTGAAGAAAAGGATCTTTGCAGATATAACATATTTGAGGCTCTCAGCAGGACTTTATTGAATAATAGATTCTCCAGATGGACCCTAAATCCAATGGCAAGTGTTATGAGAAACAGAAAAGGGAAGACAAACACACACACACACACACACACACACACACACACACACACACACACACACATGAGAAGGCCATGTGAGAAGAAGACAGATATTATATTGATGCAGCCACAAGCCCAGGACACCTAGGGTCACCAGAGCCTGGCAGAGCCAGAAAGGATCTTCCCTGGTGTCTTTGGAGGGACTGTGGCCCTGCCCACTGCTGGATTCCAGACTTCTGGCCCCCAAAACTGTGAGAGGACAAACTCTTGTGCTAGGCCCCAAGTTGGTGGTGATTTGCTGCAGCAGTTGCAGAACATGGTACCAGTCCCTCCCCATCCCGTGTTCCAGACCCTTTAGGGCCCTGAGTTGAGACATCCCTTCTATGCTGCCTGGCTCTTGTGTTGGAGTTTGGGG
>NW_006957850.1:0-468 GCF_000164805.1 Carlito syrichta
AGGATTTGGCCCTAGAACTCCTTTTGTTTCCTGGGATAAAACGACCATAATCATATTCCCCAGAATTAAAAGGTATATTGGTACAAAACTTCTTTATTCAGGTGACCTCAAAGAACAGAGAATTCTTGTGGGTGGTCAGGTAGGAATTGGGGATTTGGGTTTTTAATATTCCACATTTTGTGGAGATCTTGTGAAGAGGAACCAGGAATCTTGGATTCCAGTTCCCAAAGAACATTGTGGACGTCTTTCTCTTGATATCCAAAAATCTGGAATTCTCAGTCACCAGGAACAGTCTTGGCATCCTGCAGAGTGAAGCAGGAAGCTGGGTAATGGAGTTCATCATATACAGGACACTACACATCATATTGCTAAGGAAGTATAAGGAATACTTCTTATATGAGTGCTCTATCCCAAAAACTACAGGCCATCTTCCTAAGACGTAATCACGTATCAGGTTTTTGAAGTGGA
>NW_006957851.1:0-706 GCF_000164805.1 Carlito syrichta
CTAGGTCAAAGATGAAAACATTCCAAGGAATGAAGATAGAATCAATGCTCCAAGAAAAGTTTAAACTCACACCCTTTACCATAAGTTCAGCTTATGGCTCTATATTATTTCATTCCTGGAAGTAATTTAGGCAATCCTATGGTATTTGGGGCTATGCATTGTGATGTTTCAGGGACTGAAATATGTGAAAATCCCAACAAAGTTGCTAGGTCAGTTTTGAATAATACAAAGAGAACATCAAAATCCATATGAAGCCAGGCTCAGCTTATAATCCTGCGCCTTTGGGAGGCTTAGGTGAGTGGATTGCCTGAGCCCATGGGTTCGAGACCCACCTGGGCAGCGAGACCTCATCTCTACAATACATAAAAAATCAGCCAGGCATGGTAGTGGGTGCCTGTATTTCTGGCTACTTGGAAGGCTAAGGCATAAAGATCGCCAGAGCCCAGTGGGTCGAGACTGTGGTGGCCAGGAGCAGCCACTGCACTCCAGTCTGGGAGATGGAGTGAAACACCAACTCAATAAAAAAAAAACCCAAAACAACACAAAATCCATATGGAAGCTATGAGGAGAGAACACAGTCCCTTATATGGTAACATGGTTTGTACATTAAAGTCTAGAGTATTATGGGTTATTTAACAGGGTTCACAAAAGGAAACACTTTTAACAAGTGAAAGTATTTTCTCTCTTCCTGTCCCAGAGACGTGAG
>NW_006957852.1:0-3666 GCF_000164805.1 Carlito syrichta
GATTGATCCTTTACTGTGATGAGTACATGAGTGATTTTCCTCCTCTGTAAGGTCCCAGTGAATGATCCTCCTCTGTGATGTGTGCCAAAGTGAATACCGTTTCTTTCTGATCACTGCCTTAGTGACTGGTTCTCTTTCATAATGTGTGCCCCAGTGACTAACTCAACTTTCATTATGGTTGACAGTGACTTGGTCTCCTCCGTGATTGTGGCCCCAGCAACTGGCAATTATTCTTAAGAGGTGCCTTAGTAACTAGCCCTCCATTGTGATTGGTGTCCCAGCAACTTTACCAACTTTATAACGGGTGCAGTGACACACCCTCTTTGTGACTGGTATTCCAGTGATTGGTCCTCCTTAGGGATGGGTGCTGCAGTTACTGGTCCACCTTTGTGCTGGATGCCACGGTGAAAAGCCCTAATTTGTGATGGGTGTCCCATTGACTAGCTCTCCTCTCTGATGCATACATTTGAAACTGTCCCACTTATGTAATGGATGCCACAGTGTTGTGTGATGGTTGCCCCAGTGAGAGCCCCTTTTCTTAAATTGGTGCCCCAGTGACTGGAACCTCCTTTTTTGATGAATGCCCCAGTGAATGGTCTTATTCTCTGATGACCGATCCTGAGATTGGCTCTCCTCTGCGATAGTGTCGCAGTGATTAGGCATGCTCTGGGTGTGGTGCTCCAGAGACTGATCTTCCTCTATGAAGGATGCCCCAGTGATTGTCCTTACTCTGTGAAAGGTGCCCCAATACTGACCCTCATCTGTGAAAAAGTCCAAGTGTCTGATACTTCCCTGTAATGAGTGCCCTAGTGACAAACTGTCCTCCGTGATTTCTGCCCCAGTGACTGGGTCTCCTGTAAAATAGGTAACTCAGTGACTAACCTTTCTCCATTACATGTACTCCACTGACTGAGCCTTCTCAATGATTGGTGACCTACACATTAACCCACCTCCATAATGGGTGATATAGTGACTAGCCTTCCTCTGTAATGGCTTCTCAGGGTATGGATCTCCTCTATAATTGGTGCTTTAGTGAAAAGACTTCCTTTGTGATATGTGTCCCAGTGACTGGCTTTCCTCTGTGATGGGTGGCCTGGTGCCTAGTCATAATCTGTGATGGTTGACTCAGAGATGGGCCCTCCTCAATAATGGGTGCCCCAGTGATGGACCTTCTTTTTTTAAGGTGACACAGTTACTAGTTATCTTCTTGTGAGGGGTGGCCCCATTACTGGCACACATCTGTGATCAGTGACTGAGTGTCTAGATTTCTTCTGAAATGGGTGCCCCAGTGACTGTCCCTCCCATGTGATGGATGCCACAGTGATTTGTCCTCCTCTATAATGGATACCCCAGGGACTGGCACTTTTCTGTGATGGCAGTCCCAGTCACTGGTCCTTCTCTGTGATGGGTAGTTAAGTGACAGATTTTCCATATGATGGATTCCCCAGTGACTGGCCCTCCTACGTGTTGGGTGTCCCAGTGACTGGGTATCTTCTGTGTCTTGTTCCCCTGTGATCAGCCTTCTTCTATGTTGGGTGAACCAGTGTCTGGTTCTCCTCCAAGATGGATGCCCCAGTGAATGGCCCTCCTCTGTGACGGGAGTCCCACTGAGTGGGCCTCCTCCTTATTGTGTGCTCAGTGACTGGCTCAACTCTGTGTTGCATGTACTTTTGACTGATCTTCCTCCAAAACGAGCACCCCAGTAACTCATCTTCCTCTGTGATAGGTGACCTAGTGACTGACCCTCTCCTATTAAGGGTGCACCAGTGATTGACCCTCAACCATAATGGGTGCCCCAGTTACTGTCTCTCCTCTGTGATGGGTAGTTCAGAACCTAATCCTACTGTGTTATGGGTGCCCCAGAGACCTGTCCTCCTCTATGATTAATACCTTGGTGACTGGGCTTCCTCTGTTCCTCTGCAAGGGGTGACACAGTGATTAACTCATCTTGTGATTGATGCCGCAGTTACTAAAACTCCTCTGTGATTAGTGCTTTAGTGACTGGCTATACTCTATGAAAGCTGAGTCAGTTACTGGCTTTCCTCTGTGATGGGTGCAAAAGTGACTAGCCTTCCTCTGTAATGAGTGCTTCCGTGACTAGACCTCTTCCTAATTGGTGACACAGTAACTGGTTCTCTTCTGAAATGGGTGACTCATTGACTGACTCTCCTCTGTGATTGATGCCTTAGTGACTCCCTCCTCTCTGATGGCAGCCCCAGTGACTGAACTCCCTTCTAATGTGCATACAAGTAATTGACCCTTCACTGTGATGGGTAACTCAGTAGCTGCTGGCTTTCCTCTGTGATGGGTGCCCCAGTGAGTGGCTAGAATTTTTGATGCTTTTCAAGTGACTGGTGCTCCTCTAAAGTTGGTACTGTGCCACAATCAGTAGCCTTTTTCTGTGTTGGGTTATCCAGTGACTGTCTCCTATATAATATACTCCAGTGACTGTGTCTACTTTCTGATGTATAAACCAGTGACTGTCACTCCTCTATTATGGGTGCCCCAGTGACTGACTCTCAGTTCTGGTCATTTCCTGTGTGACTGGCTCACAACCCTAATGTAAGCCCTAATAATTAACCACCTTATGCAATTCGTACTCCATTGAATGACTTTCTTAAGCCATGGTTGTCCCCGTGATTGGCTGTCTTCCCTAAATGGTATTCCACTTACTGAGTTGCCTCTATAGTGGGTGACCCAGTGACTGGGACCCTTCTGTAAATGGTGACCTAGTGACTTGTCTTTAGATATGATGGTGCCCTAGTTACTAGAACTTCTCTGTGATGGACATCACGAGTGAACCTCCTTCATAATGGATGCCAAAAGATTGGTCATTCTCTGTAGTACACCTCCAGTGACTAAACCTCTTCTGTAATGGGTGCCCCAGTTTTTGGCCCTCCCCCATAATGGGTGACTCACTGAAAGGCCCTCCTCTGTAATGGGTGTCACAGTGACTAGCCCTCCTTTGTGATGCATGCTTTTGTGACTGGTACTCCTCTCTGATTGGTGCAACAATAACTGGCCCTACTCTATGTTGGTTGCCCTAGTGACTGCCCCTTCTCTTTGAGGGGGCAGTGACCTAGTGACTGGCCCTCCTCGGGGTAAGGTGCCTCAGTCAATGACCCTTCTCTGTGATACCTGACTCAGTGACTGGCTTTCCTCTGATTGGTGACACAATGACCAGACATGCTCTGTGAGATGTGCCACAGTGACTGACCCTTCTCTGTGATTTGTGATTTGCGTCTCTGTGATTGTGCATCCTTTCTGATGTGTGTTCCTGTGACTAGCCCACCTCTGCAATGGATCCCACAGTAAAGGGGCCTCCTCTGTGACGGGTGCACTGGTACTCCTTTGTGATCAGAGATACAATGATTGATCCTCCACCTAACAGGTGCCTGCACGATAATCTCTCCTCTGATATTGTTCTAGTGCCTGGTTATCCTATGTGTTGGGTGCCCCACTGAGTATTTGTCTTCTATGCCTGGTGACACAGTGATTGGCTCTCTTCTATAATATGTGCCCCAGTGACTAGCAGCCCTCTCTGAAGGGTGCCTCAATGACTGTTCCTCCTCTCTGATCTGTGATAAGTGACTGATCCCCCTCCATATGATGGCCTAATGACTAGCCATCCTCTTGTTATGGGTGCCACTGTGACATGCTTTTTTT
>NW_006957853.1:0-751 GCF_000164805.1 Carlito syrichta
GGTCATTGACTGAGGCACCTTACCCCGAGGAGGGCCAGTCACTAGGTCACTGCCCCCTCAAAGAGAAGGGGCAGTCACTAGGGCAACCAACATAGAGTAGGGCCAGTTATTGTTGCACCAATCAGAGAGGAGTACCAGTCACAAAAGCATGCATCACAAAGGAGGGCTAGTCACTGTGACACCCATTACAGAGGAGGGCCTTTCAGTGAGTCACCCATTATGGGGGAGGGCCAAAAACTGGGGCACTCATTACAGAAGAGGTTTAGTCACTGGAGGTGTACTACAGAGAATGACCAATCTTTTGACATCCATTATGAAGGAGGTTCACTCGTGATGTCCATCACAGAGAAGTTCTAGTAACTAGGGCACCATCATATCTAAAGACAAGTTACTAGGTCACCATTTACAGAAGGGTCCCAGTCACTGGATCACCCACTATAGAGGCAACTCAGTAAGTGAAGGGAAGACAGCCAATCACGGGGAAAACCATGGCTTAAGAGAGTCATTCACTGGAGTACGAATTGCATAAGGTGGTTCATTATTAGGGCTTACATTAGGGTTGTGAGCCAGTCACACAAGAAATGACCAGAACTGAGGGTCAGTCACTGGGGCACCCATAATAGAGGAGTGACAGTCACTGGTTTATACATCAGAAAGTAGACACAGTCACTGGAGTATATTATATAGGAGACAGTCACTGGTATACCCAACACAGAAAAAGGCTACTGATTGTGGCACAGTACCAACTTTA
>NW_006957854.1:0-776 GCF_000164805.1 Carlito syrichta
ATTTGTGCAGCTTAACTCTAGGTAAGAGTTTGCTAAGGCAGATATCAGCATTACCATAAAGAATATTGAGAATGAAATAAAATAAGCTTGCAAAGATTTTTATCTTTTGTGGCATGAACAGATGGCAGATGGATTCAACCATTCAAACAGTTTGTAATATAACCAACTGAGTCTAACACCACACTTTTTACTTACTTATCTATTTATGTATTTGGAAGTAAACACTTTCTCAGAGAAATGAGGTTGCCAAATTGCTTTTGAAAGAAGATGAAATAAAACCTAGGCTGTTCCCAGTGACGTTAATTTGGAAACACAATGTGCATATTGGAAATCTCGTGGTGTAATGCATAACAATACTTCAGAATGTGGTATAATAATTTGTGTCAGTCCAGGGAACAAAGAGTGATGGGACTCTAGCAATGTCAAAAAACTTCTCTGGAGTTTCCTTGCTAGAAAAGTGCTTTTCTGGACAACAAAGATCTTTAGGCATAAGAAGAAACACCAGGCGTGGTACATAATTCTAAGATTAATTGAAGACTGATTCCTCATTGCCTTAGGAGAATAAATTTGTGTTAAAAATGAAACAAATCTGCAAGAATGAATATATACTTAATGCTCTATGAAGAGTTTAAATTCATGCCCTTTTCTCAAGCTGCAGCTTAAGACTAGAATATTTTAATCATGGAATTAACTTAGCAAGCCTTTTGTATTGAAGTGTACACATTGCGGTGTTTTAGGGGATAAATATGTAAAACCTCAATGAAAATTACTTTGTC
>NW_006957855.1:0-688 GCF_000164805.1 Carlito syrichta
ATGGTAAAGGGTGTGAGTTTAAACTTTTCTTGGAGCATTGATTCTATCTTCATTCCTTGGGATGTTTTCATCTTTGACCTAGATTCACCATCCTAAGATAATGAGAAATCAGCCTCCAATTAGGTCTAGACATAGGTAGGATCCAGGTGGTTCTCCTTAAGATTAATGATCTCTATTGCCCAGCAAAACAGTTTTCTGGGAAGGGAAATACACAGCAGGTTTTTGACATTGTTGAAGTTCACAACGCTTTGTTCCTGAATTGACACAAATGATCACACTACATAAAGTTTTTAATTATTCAAGATACTTCCAATATGTATGTTTGTGCTTTCTCTTTGATGTCACTATGACTATCTAAGGACTGCTTTCAGCATCCTTCAATGATAAGCTGGCAATCTGCTTTATTGGGATAATGTTTTGTTTACTCCCAAAAGCATAAAATAATTAAAAAGGGTGTGGTACTGTACTCAATTGGTTGTACTACACTGTATGCATGTGTGAATCTATCTGCCTCCTGTCCACAGAAAAAGGGCAAAAAACAATTTATTTATGTTTTTATTTTTCGCTATGCTTTAGGAATTCAATTATCTAATTTGCCAAACTCTTACCTTGGATTACGCTACAAGTTAGCATTAATGTAAGCATCTGGGTGATTCTTACATCTCTGATGAAAGCATTGACTACCACT
>NW_006957856.1:0-648 GCF_000164805.1 Carlito syrichta
TTCACAGTGATCCCAACTCCATACACAAATTGATGTTCTTTTTTCCCTTTTGTCCTTTTTTTCTTTGAGTCAGAGTCTTACTCCGTCACCCAGGCTGGAGAGTGGATGCTCATGCTTGGCCACCTCATCCTCACCCTGCTGGGCTCTGGCATGCCTTTACCCATCCTTCCCAGGAGCTGGAACAACAAGCGTGTGCCACCATGCCCAGCTCATTTGTAATGGAGGGTAGAGATGGGGTCTCACCAAGGTGCCCGGGTGTGTCTCTGCTCACCAGCTTGGGTCGGTGGCTGGCCTTGGCCTCCCAAATTGCTGGGACGATGAGTCTAAGCTCCCAAGCCTGGAAAGTCTGGCCCAGTGACCAACGCCTTGAATCCCAGCACACTGAGAGGCCAAGGTGAGAGGATGGCTTGAGCCCACGAGCACAAGGAAAGCCTAGGCCAGGCAGGGAGACCCTGTCTCTGCACCCATCCAAACAGGGTGCCTGGGGTCAAGGTGACCATTGTCCCGGCCACTCCAGAGCTGAGGCGGGAGGATCATGGAAGGTCCTCAGTGCTAAGTCAGAGGGAACATTTCTCACCTCGGAGAGGAGAGCAGGCAGGAACCCAGACAGGGAACCTCGGAAACTCCCACACCAAAAAGTGAGCAGCC
>NW_006957857.1:0-601 GCF_000164805.1 Carlito syrichta
CCATATACAGGAAACTTCATGACTCTTGCGAAGGATGAATAAGGAATTGGGCTACATGCGTCCTCAATACCGACAATCTACACTGCGTCTTGCTAAGGGCTAAACAAAATCAGGGCTTCGAGCACCACTCATGTTTTAGAGCTATTTGTTATGTGGATATTACAAATCCATCATTCCTGGACTCCAGCAACACTCTGGTACTCTTGATAGTTGTGAACTAGAATCTGGCACTACAAGTCCATTTAAATACTTGGAACCTCTGATGCCAGATTCCAGGACACAAGTAATCCTCTCGGATTTTTGTATGTAAGCCCCGATGTCAGTGTTACCTCGTACTCCAGAAACTTCAGTGGCTCCGCTGTTTGGAATTAGGATTTTGGTTTCTGGTGTTCAAATTTTTAGGAGGTATGTTTTGGAGGGAACCAGGAAACTTAAAATCCATGTCCCCGGGCATATTCTTGTCATCTTTCTATGGATTTACAGGTCAACAGGAAACATATCGTCATTTTGCTTAGAACGAGATAGGAATCTGGGTCACTGTGTCACATGAAAGTTTCTACACGTGTTACGAAAAGGAACCAGGGAACTCGGTTTCTATGTA
>NW_006957858.1:0-788 GCF_000164805.1 Carlito syrichta
CAGAGTTATTGACACCTGTGTACTCTGCACTTGGGTGGAGACGGGAAGATGGCTTATCCCAGGAGCTCAAGACCAGGCTGGACACCATAGCAAGCCCCACTTCGACCCCAAGCAAACCCAGAAAACCTTGAGTGAGGGCAGGTCTTGGTGGGAGAATTGCCTATGGCCCAGAGTTCAAGACCTGGCTGGAAGACCAGGATGTTGACCAAATGGAAAGCTTGTGATTACAGCAGTTTGGGAGACCCAGGCCAAGAGGTTTGCCCGAGTTGGGCAGTTTGAGAGAAGCCTGGGCAACCTTGTGAAGAAAGAAAACAAAGAAGAAAGAAAGAAAGAAAGAAAGAAAGAAAGAAAAGAAAGAAAGAAAGAAGGAAGGAAGGAAGGAAGGAAGAAAGAAAGAAAGAAAGAAAGAAAGAAAGAAAGAAAAGAAAGAAAGAGAAAGAAAAAAGACATCCATTCTTCTGCAAAGCTCCTGTCCTCAGTCCTTCCCTCTGGGCCACTTTTTATGTGAGGGTCCCCCAAGCTCGGAACCTTCCAGCCCCAAACCCCCCAAAGGCTACCCCTGCTTAGGTGTGGAAGTTCCTTAGGCTGCCTGGCTGGGTTCCTGCCGACTGTAATCTCCAAGCTGAGAAATGTGCCCCAGGCTCGCTGACCCTCCAACTCTGATACAGGGACCTTCCGCCAAGAAAGGCCAGAGGACACATCCCTCCCCCAGGGACATTTCATCACCCCAATCCCATTTTCCTGGCTCTAAAGCCAGTTGTTGTGTGACACACCATGTGCAGTTGAGA
>NW_006957859.1:0-693 GCF_000164805.1 Carlito syrichta
TCACTTTTTAGAGCGAGGCAGTGACCAGCATATTATTTTAGAGAAGCTAGTTTTAAAAAATGTATTTCAAAGGAGGATAGTGTTTTTAAAGTCTAATTTAAACTTTTAAATTCTTCACAGATGTTTGCTGGAATCATTGTCTAAAATAGAAATGGCACAATCTGCATTGTGCTTCAACTTCCTGGTTTCTTTTTTTAAGTTTTTAAGAGTTGCTACAATTCCTTCTGCCTTGTGATACAGCTGAGGTCCCCATTGCCAAGGCAAGTGAGCTCTGATTGGTTGGTTCAGGTGAGATCTGGTTGGTTGGTTCACGTGAGCTCTGATTGGTTCGTCCAGGAGATCTTTGATTGGTATGTCCAAGTGAGTTCTCATTGGTTGGTTTCTAAGTCCACAGAAGAAAAAGTGCATTTTGGGGCAACTCAGAGTATTTTCAAATCCTAATCAGCAAATGGCTTTTGGGTTATGTTTAATGTTGAAATTTTATTTTATTTTATTTCATTTTATTTTATTTTTTGAGTTGGAGTCACTCTGTCACCCAGACTGGAGTGCAGTGGCTGCACCCGGCCACCACAACCTTGACCTGCTTGGCTCCGGCGATTTTTCCGCCTCAGCCTTCCAAGTAGCTGGAACTAAAGGTGAGTGCTACCACACCTGGCTAATTTTTTAATTTATTGTAGAGATGAGGTCTCGCCA
>NW_006957860.1:0-5732 GCF_000164805.1 Carlito syrichta
GAAAAACATCAGAAAATAGTGCACATACTGCAGGCATATATTGCAGAATATATTTTATCAATATTATTGAAAGAATTCTCAAAATATGATAATTTGATTGATCTAGAAAAGGATCCATTAATTTGGTGAAAGAGGACTTTTTACTATTTGTACCCCTGTGGAAATATCTATTTGAATATATTTCCACACCTGGAATCACCTTTCAAAGAACCTAGAATATCTGAACAGAAGTGTGAGGCTGTGATGATTCTTTAAGCGACACAATATTGTTAAGATCAATTCTCCTGAAATGGTCTATAGATTTAATGCAATTCCAATGATTAATTCCAGTAGGCCATAAAATACTTTTGGCCAGAAATTGACATTGATTTTAAAATTAGCATGTAAATATAAAGGAATATATCTGTATTTAAAATAGAACAAACTGGGCAGGCTCAGTGGCTCAGCCTGCAATCCCAGTACTTTGGGAGGCCAAAGTAAGTGCATTGCCTGAGCCTGCAGGTTCAAGACCAACCTGGGCAAATTGGTGAGACCCCATCTCTACAATAAATCAAAAATTAACTGGCATGGAAGTTCTGGTTACTTGGAAGCCTGAGTGAAATAATCACCAGAGGCCAGCAAGTTGATGCTTGGGTGGCCATAAGTATGCCACGGCACTCCAGCCTGAGCAACAGAGTGAGACTCTGACTCAAAAAAAAAAAAAGTAGTCCAAACCACTTTGAAAAACAGAACAAAGACTGAGAACTAGTATGGAAGGACAGCAATAAAAATAAATAGATCAGTAAAAAATCTAAGAAATAGACCAACATGTACATATGCTAAAAAAGGTAAAAGGCAATTCAGCTGTTCACGATTAACTTTTCAACAAATGCTGCTGGATCAATAAGAAAGTTTACTTCAATCACAACATATGATTTCAAAAATGAACTGGAAACAAATCATAGAACTAAATGTTAAAACTGAAACTCTTAAAATCTCTAGTAGAAAATCTTGGTGAATTTCTGTTTTGCAAAACATTCTTAGATTCAACCCCAAAACACAAATCACAAAATAACAATTGGACTTCATCCCATTTTTAAACCTCTCTCCAAAAGACATTGTGAAGAGCATGAGAAGACAACCTCCAGACTGGAAGGTAATCATTGCAAAGCATATATTGGAAAAAAAATTGTATCCATATCATAGCAAGAACTCTCAAAATGTGACAATAAAATTGTCTAGAAAAGAGTCAGAGGAAGATGGTGGAGTAGGTCTCTTTAGTGTTTGTACTTCTACAGAAAACAGTCATTTGAATAAATATCCACACATGGAATTACCTTCATAAGAACTAAGGGAAAAAAAACCCAGAAGTGAGAACATGAAGTCCCTTTGGACCACAGAGATGTGTAAAACCATCACTGGGATAATTAGGAAATTAGTTACCTGTGTCTCTGATGACCCTTTTTGCAAGCTTTTATGGTACCATAACTGGAAAGTCTCTATGGACTTATAGTTTCTACACTAGAATTAGTGGACTGCAGGCAGACATCTGGTTTTCCTACCAGCCTGGGTTTTTTCATGGGGGATGCACTCCTTTAGCAACCCATGAGGATCACCACCAGTATTAATGGAGTTGAACCACCTGAGGCAAAATACAGAAAAAGAATATGCTAGGGCAGCTTCAGACAGCACACACTAGTTGACAGTAACTCACCATCCTGGGCAGAGGAGATGCCACACTAACCAGAGAAGCTTTTTCTAGGTGTCATGCAGTAGGAAGTATCATTCACATCTCTTCCAGGCTTGAGAGCCTGACCAGCTTTCCCACACAGCCAGGTGCCCTTTCTGAATCCCACATGCCCATCCATTTCAGACACTGCATCAAAGGTGTAGACTAATGTCTAACCTGAGCTTAAGTCACACCCTACTGCTAAAATGGAATGCAATAGTCAATCCACTCAGAGGTTCTAGGCAAGCCCACTGAAAGAAAATGACTACAAACAAACCTAGACTGGAAAACTGGATTAAACAACTAATTGTCAATGAATTGGCAGAGTGTGTCTCTATAAAATGCAAAAATAACCTAATATCCCCCAAACACAGACCACTGTGCTAAATCAATATTTTTTTAAAGTAAAAAAATGCCAGAAAACATGGCCTCAGGCCTTGGATAAAACAGGGTTCTAGAAATTGTATTGAACAGTCTGGCAAACAAAGTATTCAAAACAGCTGTTTTAAGAAAGCTCATCAAATTTCAAGAAAATCCAAACACAGTAATACAGAAATTGAACATAGAAACTGATAGAAAAAAAAGAAGAATCAAACAGAAATCTTAGAGCTAAAAAAATGCAGGCAATAAAATGAAAAATGCAACAGAGGGCATCAACAACACAACTATTCAAATAGAAGAAAAAAATCAGTATGGTCGAAAATAAGCTAATAAAACACTGAACAGCAGAGAAAAAAGAATTAGAATGAATCCATGGGACACATCAAAAAACCACATCTTTGTGTTTCTGGCATCCACAAGGGATGACAGAACAGAAAAGGAGTAGCAAGCTTACCAATAAAATAAAATAAAATATTTTTTAAAAAACTTTCCAAACCTGGAGAAAGATACAAATATCCCTAGAGTAAGGTAAAAGTCATCAATAAAATGTATCCGAGATAATAAAAACTCCAAGATATATCATAACCAGACTCTCAAATATCTAAGACAATCAGAAAATTCTGAAAGCAGCAATAGAAAAACAGTCAATAACACATAATAGGATAGTATAGAGACTTCTCAGCAGAAATCCCACATGCCAGGAAAGAGTAGAGTGGTATATTCTGAGTGTTGAAGAAAACAGCTGCCGCCAAGTAAACACTCTTCTGAAAAACTATTTTTCAAAATTAAAGATATAAATGTGTTCCCACACAATCCAAGGCTGAAGGAATTCACTGCAAACAACATTGCCCTACAATTGCTTAAAGGATTCTTGAAATGGAAAGAAATGGTGCTATTGTGTAACACAAAACATCAAAAGTATAAAATCTGCTATAAGGAACTATCCAAACAAATTCAGAGTACTCTAACATGGTAATTGTGGGATGTAAACCACTTGTGTTCATATTAGAAAGGTTTAAAAAGCAAAACAAATAAAAATAGTATAATAATTTGCTAATTATGAAACAGAATGAAAAAAAGGTAAATTTTGTTTTTTTTGAGTTGGAGTCTCACTCTGTCACCCAGACTGCCGCCTTAACCTGCTGGGCTCCGGCGATCCTTCCGCCTCAGCCTTCCAAGTAGCTGGAACTACAGGAGCATGCTACCGTGCCCGACTGATTTTTTGATTGATTGTAGAGATGAGGTCTTGCCAAGTTGCCCAGGTGGGTCTCGAACCCGCGGGCTCAGGCAATCCACTCACCTCAGCCTCCCAAAGTGCAGGATTACAGCCTGAGCCACTGAGTCCAGCTGAAAAAAGGCAAATTATTATGTCCCAAACACAAAATGTGGGAGAGAAAAGGAGTTAAAGGATAAATTGTTTCTTCCTTTTTTGCAATACAATTATTATACATGTAAAATAGCTTGTTATAACTGTAAGATGCTCTTTGTAAGCCTGGTAATAACCACAAGTAAAAAAATTTAATAGATTCACTAAAAGTAAGAAATCAACATATTGTGGTAGAGAAATTCACTTATCTCACAAAAAAAGACAGTAAGAGAGGAAGAAAAATCAAATTCTAGAAAACTAGTAACAATGTCACAGTACCAAATCTTTACCTATTAATAATTACCTTTAATGTAAATAAATTAAGTTATCCAATTAAAATACTTACTGTGGTTGAATTAATAAAAAGAGAATAAGACCCAAATATACACTGTCATGAGACTCATTTCACCTGTATGGACATATATAACTGAAAGAAAGTAAGTACAAAAAACATTCAAGCAAACATAAATCAAAAGAAGCAGGAGTAACTATATATGCATATGTACATTGACAAAATTGCCGGCTGCCACTGCTGGAACCTAAGCACAAGACACTGACTGCAACCCCAATATCCCTGGTATTGGGGCTGCCATGCATTTACAAGCACCGAAAGGATAGGCAACCCTATTAATAGTTGTAACCTGGGAGTGAAACATGCACTTTCTAGCCACCTGCCTATGACTGCTGTCTCTAAAAACAACCCTGCCTCCCTCAGCACCATAGCTTCAGTGCAGCTGCTGCCAACTCCCACCCAAGCATCCTGCCAGGAGGCTGAGAATCATGCTGCCTCTACCAACTACAGCCATCACTTGCATGCACCACAGGAGTCTTAAGGACAGGCCTGCCTAACCAACCTCCACCCCCCCATCCCTGAATGTGCCATCTGGGGACCTAGGGATTGCTCCCTTTATCCATCACCAGTGTCATTCAAGTACTCCTCCTAGAGAAATGAGGACAGACCAACACAAGATCCCAATAGAGCTGACAGCAAACCACATGTGTCATATGTAGATCTGCAGGCTGGCCCACTTAGCCCAATGCAGTCACTGTCAACACCAGTGTGAGCCACTTCAGAGCTAGAAATTTTCAAGTCATTACTACCACCACTACCCACATGCTGGCACCCTAGAAGTCCAAGGATACACCCACTTGTCCAGTCTACCATTTCCACTGCAAGTAGCAAAGAAAGCCACCTAGCAGCCCAATAATTGGCCAGCTTGGACCCACTAACACAGGTTCCAGGGTATACTGCACTGAGACCTGAGAACAGGAATATTGGGCTCACTGCTGCCTTCACTGGGGCCTGAGAATTGGCCCATGTGGTATCCCCATCTTGAGCAAAACTTCACCATCATCTTTACTAATAACACAATCAAAACCACAGATATCACTAATGCTGTTACAGCCAAAAAGAAATTTAAAAAACTGAAAAAAGTAAGCATTACAACAAATGTGCAGATAGCATAAGAATACAATAAAAATAAAAAAGCAAAAAAGAACAAGGAAATATAACTGCAAAGGAACAAAATAATTCTCCAGCAACAGATTACTCTGAAAGATTTATGAAATGCCAGAAAATTAATTCAAAATAATGATAATAAAGAAGCTCAGTGGCATACAAAAGGATACAACAGATAAACAACACACAAAAAAAGCACAAAAACAACTTAGGACATGAATGAAAACTTTAACAAAGATATATATATATAAATATCTTTGTTAAAGATATTTAATAGATTCACTAAAAGTAAGAAATCAACATATTGTGATAGAGAAATTCACACACACACACATATATATATATCATAGAAAAGACAAAAAAATGTGAGATAGAATTCATTGGATGAAGTACAAAATTCATTTGAAAGCTTCAATAATAGACTAGATTCAGCAGAAAAAAAACTTCAGAATTTGAAAACTGGTCTTTTGAAATAACCACATCAGACAAAAATAACAAAAAAAAATGTAAAAGAATGAACAAAGTCTTTGTGTTACATGAGACATTATAAAGTGATCAATAACTTGAATTTTTAGTGTCCCAGAATGTAAAGAGAAGTCCAATGTGATAGAAAATCTATATAACAAAATAATAGCTAAGCACTTTCCAAGTATAGCAAGAGATTTAGACATGTAGATACAGGAAGCTCAGAGATACCCACACAATGCAGAAAGATCATCTCCAAAGCACATTATAGTCAAGCTGTCAAAAGTCAAAGACAAAAAGAAAATTCTAAAACAAAAGCATCTCATCACTATAAGACAATTCCCATTAGACTA
>NW_006957861.1:0-786 GCF_000164805.1 Carlito syrichta
CGCTAGCTAGTCAGCTAGCTTGTTAAGTCAGCTGGCAAATCATTTAGTTACTTAGCTAACTAGTCAGCTAGCAACTCTGTCAGCTGGTCAAGTATCTAGTGGGCTCCCTCACTTTCCATCAAGTTAGTTAACAAGTAGGTTCGCTCGCATACAAACCAGTCAGGAAACTACTCAGCTCCTTCACAAGCCAACAGGTCAACTAACTTGTCAGCTCACTCGAAGGCCAACAGGTCAGCTCACTAGTCGTTTGCCCACCAGCCGACTAGTTGAGTCAACTCACAGGTCGGCTCACTCACCGGATGACTAGTTATGGCAGAGTACAGGTAGGCTCATTCACTGGTCAACTAGTTAATTCAGCTGACCAGGTGGCTCACTCCTGAGTGACTAGTTAAATCAGTTGACCTTTCAGCTCACTCTCTGGCCGACTAGTTGATTTAGCTAAACTCTCGGTCTACTAGCTGGCCCACTAATTAAGTAAGCTACCCAATCGGCCGACTAGTGTGCCAACTTGTCAGCTGACAAGTTAGGTCGGCTCCTTAGTTGGCAGACTAGTTAGGTCAGCTAAGTAGTCAGCCAAATATTCGGCCGACTAGTTAGGTCAGCAAAACAGCCAGCCAACTACTTTACCAAGCTAACTAGGGGGTCAACTCGTCAGTCAACTAGTTAACCCAGCAAAATAGTCAGCCGACTAGTAGGCCAGCTTGTTAACCCAGCTAACAAGTGACTGAGTAGTCAGCCAACGTGTTAACCAGCTAAATATGCAGCCACTCCTCAGTCTACAAGTTA
>NW_006957862.1:0-4480 GCF_000164805.1 Carlito syrichta
TGATGCCTCAGCTAACTCCTTTTCAGTGCTGCCATTCCTTAGTTGCTAAAAATATGAAACTTCTTAATTCCTCTAACAAAATAACTGAACTGTTATGCCTATCTCAATCCATACCGAATAGGCCTGGTAAATTTCAGAAGTAGTATGACAAAACTAATAACCTAATAACTGTGGAACTTTATAATCCAAACTTTTTAAAAAATGTATATTATTTGACCCTGATTGCGTTTTTAATGACATTTTCCACTAAGAATTGTTTCTCAGGATATGGCAAGTAAATAAATATATTTTAATCTCTGAAGTGTTCACAAATACAATTTCACCATGTTCAAATTCTCAGTTTCCTTTAAAATCTAGGTTAATAGAAAAAAGTCACAAAGATAGTCTTCAAACTACTGAATTGATAATAATAAGACCATACTCTTTTCGATACTGATTTGATTTCTAGGAGACATTAGTGAGATGGGTCTTAATGAGTATATACATTAATCAGTAAGATAAAATTCTTTTTTGTGTGAAATTAATGTAATAGATAACTGAACATTGTATTCTCCAAATATTCATTTGATAATAGCACAATGCTGATAGTAATGAAAATGGTGTCAGTCGTTCATCCAATTTTTTAACTATAGGAGCTCTAAATTTATTAGGTCACTCTGCAACTATTCCCTCCAGGTCTTTTTCTTCAGAGTGGATAAAAAATGAAACATAGTTTTCTAAGCTCATTCATCATCATAACTTCACAATGCTAACTGCAGTCTCTGTTATAAATCTAAATCTTATTTTGCATGTAATTTTTAGAGGTGATTATTATTAAATATTCAAACTCAGTCCATGGAATTATCTCCACCTGGAAATGCTAAGTTGTGAAATAAATTTCCCTCTAAAACTTAATATGAACTTCATTGACACTGTTGAAATTCTGTGACCACACACTTATTAGAGCAAACAATATTATAGGGCTAAGCCAGCTAGGATGAAATGACAATTTCTGCCACTACCACTTAAGATAAATAACAAAGAAAATAATTAACAGCTCTTTATTAAAAATTGTCCATGGGAAAAAGTTTTCTTTGAATATATTGATAGAAGATAGTTTGAAACCAATCTTGACCATATATATTCTAGAAGAATAAAGTTAGCTATCTTGTGTCTTGATTTAACAATACCTGTAGAAAACACAATTTCCTCTTTCCCCTTGAGCAAATGCCCCCAAAGCTATCAAATTTATTTTAACTTAAATCACTCAATGACTCATCAAGTTTATATCTGTATCAAAAAGATAGCTCTGTAAGGAAGTGCTCAATAACAAGTGACAACAATAAGTAAAATATTTTGGGAAACTTTTGCCCATGGTACGATTACTAAAAAAGAAACAATAAAGGCATAAGTATCCGTCAAAAACTAGACAACTCTAGAATACCACAGCCTATACATCAGAGTGAAAAACATGACACATACCAAGAAGACTGAAACAGAAAAATTTCCATATTCCTAGTTATTATTTTCTAGGTGATAAACCTATATAGCTATGTATAAATGAATACATAACAACTGCAATATTCCATTATTTCAGATATTCCAAAGACTCTAGAATTATGCGGATCTGGCAATTTTCAACACCTCTTAACTGAGAAATTCAGGTAAGTAAAAGTATTGAAGGAATTGTTAGCATTTTGATTGCCTTACATGCACAGAACAAGTCTTTATATTTTGTAGGTTCTATAAAACCCCTCAGTTGAGGGGGGATAAATCCACAACTATGATCAATTTCATAAAAATAAAAATATTCCCAAGAAAAGATGCTTTGCTATAGATTTATTTCGCATCTGCCTAAGATGGGTTAGTATTCCCAGTCCAATTTAAACAACTAATCCTAAAAAAGATTTTAAGAATATCTTCCTACTTGATGCCAAAAAGTGAACTCCCCTTCTTTTCAAATTTAAGAATAGTTCATCTGTGAACTTTGAAGGTCAATCTTACAATTTGAATATCATAGCCTAATATGCATTAAAATACATAAAGTAGAAAACAAGCATAAGTAAAAACTAAAATCGCTCATTAATCTGTTGCCTTCATATAGAGGAATTTTGACTAACTATAGAGACAACAGAGCTGGTTTTAGAAGCAAGCACTCGCCTACCTGTGTTTTGCATCATTAAATCTGCCAAGCAGAAAGCAGACAAAAAGTGGACATTCAACATATTTCTTTGCTTATTCCCAACTTTGAAAGTCACGTTCTCCGTCAACCCGAGAAATGAGTAGGGCTTCACTATCAATATTCTGCCAAAGTTCTGAATCAACCAAAATAAGAATTCCAATCCATCTGCACACTCCCATTCAACAAATCCATAAAGATACAGAGAAATTATGGTGTGCATTGGATAATTTGGCTGTGAAGCAGAAGTTTCCATCTCATGCCCACAGTGCCAACAGAGTATCTTCAGATAAATGAATTTGACCTAGACATTTGTATGCCATGTTGTACTATAGCAAGAACTCTGAAAACCTGCAGCTCCCAAATGGACAATAAGTAGCACACACAGCCTGCAGACAAAAAGAGAGAGAGAGAGATTTCAAAACTCAAATGAAACAATATTATCCTCCTGAGTCCTAAAAGAATAAGTAAGTTTTGCAAACCAAGTTACAATAAAATACCAGAAGACATTTTAAGAAAATGGCTTAGAATCTTCAATAGAATAAAGTAAGATGTGTTTTACATGATAAAGGTACATACAGCAATGAGAAGTGAGAAGGCTGGGATTTTAAGATTACAGAGTGAGATTAAAAACATAACAGGAGCCAGGTTCAGTGACTCAGCCCGTAATCCTGCACCTTCGGGAGGCTGAGGTGAGTGAATTGCCTGAGCCCGTGGGTTCGAGACCCGCCTGGGCAGCAAGACTTCATCTCTACAATAAATCAAAAAATCAGCTGGGCGTGGTAGCGCATGCCTGTAATTCCAGCTACTTGGAAGGCTGAGGTGGAAGGATCGCCGGAGCCCAGCAGGTCGACTGCACTCCAGTCTGGGTGACAGAGTGAGACTCCAACTCAAAAAACAAACAAACAAACAAAACATAACAGGTTCAAGCAAGAAATCTATGATGCAATAAGTAAAAAGTAGAGGTAACCTAATGCCAGACGGTATACTGTCTAAATTCAGTAACTGATGAGAATAAGAGAGTCGAAAAGCTATTTTGGAATGCAGAGGAAAAGAGTAGATATTAAAATACTGAGTTGATATAAAAGGAAAAATGTATCTATCACAAGAAATCGAGATGTCTTCAAGATACAAGAGTAGGAAGAAACAAGACGTTCAAAAAAAAAGCAGTAACTAAAAGTACAATAATGAACAATCTTCCCAAACTGGAACAAAGCGGTGTATGAATATGCATTTGTCTATTACACACATGTGTAGATAACGATTTGGGTTTCATTATGCAAAAAACACTGAGGATAATTATTTGTGAGGGACGTTTGCTGCATCCCTGCCTTGTGGGTGAGTGGGGAAGACAGGCAGATAATCACGTGACTAAACACAAAATTAAAAATAGGAAAAGAAAGTAGAGGGTGTTATGGGAGCATGTGAGAAGGATCTGAGCTAGTGGAAGGTCAGAGGTTTCCCTGAAGAAAGCACATTTCACATGAGCTTTGAGAGACAGTGGAATGAGCCAGGGAACTGGTGAGTGCCAGGCAGAGGGAATGGCATCCATGAAGACTTTGGTAAAAGTGCACACAGCATGGTTGGGGAACAGTAGGTCGAGAAATAACAGGCTGAGGAACACACAGACACTACAGCCAGCATGCCAGAGGACCTGAATCGAGAGAAACGTGTGTGAGATGACAATGGGGAGGTAGTAAAGGGCAAACCATCCAGGGCATAACAGGTCAGAGACCCCAACCATTTTTTTTATAATGTAAGAAATACTTTTTATATCATAGCCCAGTGCCCACATCAATGTGTATTCGCGTATAGAAATCAGTTTGCTAGACCATGAGAGCATTTCTTTTAAAAAATGAAAGGACAGAATAAAGCAGGACGTATCAGAGTGCTTTTCTTGTAGCAAAAGTAGGTAACAGTTCATGAACTGTTCGGTTTAGACTTACGTTATATGTGTATGTTTCGTGTGTGGGAGGGTTTCTTTAACATTCGCATGATCTATCAAGTTGATTCTACAACCTATCAGTAAATCTCCACCTGCAATTTTTAAATTCTGTGAAATCCGTAGTAGAAATTTTGTTCTTTATCTGAAAGCCATTGAGGTAATTTAATAGATACGTGATATAAACAGATTTGAATTTGGGAAGTAAATAATCTTCCTGACTGGAGTGTGCAGGCTTGTCAAGAAGCAAGTCAGAGTTTCTTACAGTGAGAGTTCGGGTAAGAGGTAGTGGTGACTTGAACTTGGAGGGTAGCAGAAGAGAGGGAGTCAACAGATTCCATTTGTGATAAGACAAATATGGACACAACTGTTGAATATTA
>NW_006957863.1:0-2189 GCF_000164805.1 Carlito syrichta
GTTCTGTACATGAGGACTCACATTACTGAAATTACTACTTCATTCTCAGCAAGATGCCGAGACATTCCTGGTGACCCAGAATTCCAGTTGCTTGGATATCAAGAGAAAAACTCTCATAAAGTTACTGTGGAATTGGAACCCAAGATTCCTGTTTCCTTTTTCAAAAGACACCCTAAAAATGTGGCGACATAGAACCCCAGTTTGCTGATTAAACCTTATCAAGAGACCTTGTAGATTTAGGCGATTGAGAAGTCCACGAACAGGATTCCCTTCCCATTCTCAGCAAAGATGCCCAGATTTTCTCTGTCTATATGGATTCCAAAACTCTGTATACAAAAATGCAGATGCCCAGATGTTTCCTAGGGACGTGGAATCCATGATTCCTGGTTCCATTTTAATAATTCGTACTAAATATTTGACAACTGCAAAACCATCGGCCCCTCTCAAATAAAAGTACAAATGGAAATTTAAGGATTACCAAGTTCATCTTAAGACCAGAGTTACATCCAAATAGGGCAAGATGATACTTTTGTTCTGAGAATCTGGCCTTAGTTGTCCCGAATAACCGAACAGACTTGTACTACCAGATACCCGTTTACAACTCTCAAGAGGACAAGAATGTTGCTAGAGTCCTGAAATGACTGATTCATAATACCCACAAGTCAAATATCTCCAAAAAATGAGAAGAGCTTAAAGCCCTGATTCTCTTTTATCCCGTAGCAAGTCACTCTGAGAATATTTCTGATTGGGGACTAGTGTATCACAGATTCCTTATTCTTCCTTAGTGAGGGGCTGTGTAGTCTCCTCTATATGAGGACTCCCTTTCCCGAGAATCCTGTTTGGAAATTGTGATTCTTGTTTAGCCCTAGCAATATTTCATGTAGATATTGTGATGGCATAACCGTGTAAAACAGGTTTCTTATTTCTCCTTAGCAATACATCATGTAGATTCTGTATATGAGGACTGATATTACCAATGTTGCAGCTCCTAAACCCTGATTCTTGTTTAGCCCACACCAGATGGCCTGTTGATTTTTAGGACTGTGGACTGCTCTAACCCTGATTCTTTTTCTTACTTGACAAGGGCCGTGTTTTTTCCTGTATATTAGGTCTCTCATTACCTAGATGCTGATTCGATACTCTAATTATTTTTTAGACCTTTACAAGATGCCCTGTGGATTTTTGCAATTGAGGACTCGTGAAACGCAGATTCCTTATTCGTTCCTAGTAAAAGGTCATGTAGTTACCAGTATATAAGGATTCCAATTCCCCAGATTCAGGCTAGAAAATACCCCGATTCGTTTTTAGCCCCATAGCAAGACGACCTGAAGATTATTCAGATTGAGGACACGAGTAATGCAGATTACTTATTCCTACTTAGCAATACGCAGTGAAGTTTCCAGTATGTGATGACTCCCATTAGCAAGATTCCAACTTCCATAATCTGATTCGTGGTTACCTCTTAGGAAGATGGCCTGTAGTTTTTGAGAATGAGGACTCATGTAACCAAGATTCCTTATACATCCTTAGCAATATGACGTGGGTCCCCTACACAAGACCTCCCCAAAATGTGGAATATTAAAAAACCAAAACCCTAATTCCTACCTGCCCACCCAAAAGAATTTTCTGTACTTTGAGGTCACCTGAATCGAGGAATTTTGTACCAATATACATTTTGATTTTGGGGAATATGATTATGGTCGTAGATAGTCCCAGGAAACAAAAGGATTTGTAGGGCCAAATCCTTGATTACAACTAACAATAGGCCCAGAGAGATCCTGAGGATCTGTAATGACAGATTTAGCGTATCCACGGAGCAAGTAGCTCTGAAAATGTAGGGACCCAGAAGGCTAGATTGCTGATTAAACCGTATCAAGAGGCCCTCTCAGGAGGACCACAATGTTGCTGGAGTCCTGAAATGACTGATTCATAATACCCACAAGCCAAATATCTCTGAAACATGAGACGAGCTCGAAGCCTTAATTCTTGTTTATACCACAGCAAGACGTCCTGGGAATATTTCGGATTGTGGACTAGTGTATCACAGATTCCTTATTCTTCTTTTACGAGGGGCTGTGCAATGTCCTGTATATGAGGACTCCCTTTCCCCAGAAACCTGTCTGGAAACCCTGATTCTTGTTTTGCCAGTAGAAACATGACATGTAGATATTGTGATGGAGGAACTGTGT
>NW_006957864.1:0-731 GCF_000164805.1 Carlito syrichta
CACTGTTATTGTTTGTTTTATTAATGATGGCTAGACTTACAGGGGATATGTGGTAATTCAAAGTGGTCTCATTTGCATTTCTTTGATGATGAGTGAGGCTGAGCAATTTTCATGTGTCTCCGGCTGCCCGTATCTCCAAGTGTCAAATCACGTATTTTGCACACTTTTCAAAGGAAATGTTTGTCTGATTTTTCTGAGTGTTTGAGTTTCTTGCAGATACTAGATGTTATGCTTTTTTACAGATACATAGTTGGAGAATCGTTTTTCCCACTCTGTTGGCTGTATCCCTGCTCTTCTGATCATTTATTTTGTTTTGCAGGCGTATATTAATTTGATGAGATCCCACTTGTCTAACTTACATCTTACGGCATGGGTATTTCGGGTACTCAATTAGTTTCCTGTTCCAGTTTTCATAATGATGTCTCCTGTGTTTTCTAAGATAATTATAATTTGGTGTTTTAAATTTAGGTCTTTGATCCATTTACAGTTATTGTGTATGGTGATAGTCAGGGGTCCTGTTTCAACCTTGTTCGTGTTTCAGCCTTTTCCCAGCACCTTTTACTGAATATGCTCTCAATTACCCAGTGACTATTCTTGATTGTTTATGATTTCTGATAAAGTCTTTTTTTTTTTCTTTTTTAAGTTAAAGTATCCCTCTTTCACCGAGACTGGAGTGCAGTGGCCGCTCCCAGCCACCTCAGACTCGACTTGCTGGGCTCCGGCGATGCTTC
>NW_006957865.1:0-761 GCF_000164805.1 Carlito syrichta
GGTGACTCAGCCTGTAATCCCAGCTGTTTGGGAGGTCGAGGTGGTTGGATTGCCTGAGCCCACAGGTTTGAGACCAGGCTGTGCAACTTGGCAAGACCTCATCTCTACAATAAATAAAAAATTAGCTGGGCATGGTAGCGTGTGCCTGTAGTTCCGGCTACTTGGAAAGCTGAGGCAGAAGGATCACCTGAACCCAGAAGGTCAATGCTGGGGTGGTTGGGAATGTGCCACTTCACTCCAGCCTGGACAATGGAGTGAAACTCCAACACACGAAAGAAAGAAAGAAAGAAAGAAAGAAAGAAAGAAAGAAAGAAAGAAAGAAAGGAAGGAAGGAAGGAAGGAAGGAAGGAAGGAAGGAAGGAAGGAAGGAAGGAAGGAAGGAAGAAAGAAAAAAAGAAAGAAAGAAAGAAAGAAAGAAAGAAAGAAAGAAAGAAAGAAAGAAAGAAAGAAAGAAAGAAAGAAAATGAAATGATTCAGAAAAATGAAGATGTGCTCACTCAGAAACCTGGATGGGTCTGTTCACAGCAGCTTTATTCATAAGGACCAGACACTGGGAATCATTCAGACATCCTTCAACAGGTGATGGTTAAATGGTGATGGTTAAACTGTGGTTCATATGTGTGGTGGCTACTGCTCAGCAATAAAAAAGAATGGATTTATCCATAACCCACAGCCAACATATTGCTAAATAGGCAGACATTGAAAGCATTTTCCTGGAAACCAGAGCCAGACAGGCTGCCCACTCTCATCTCTCCTGTTCA
>NW_006957866.1:0-728 GCF_000164805.1 Carlito syrichta
TCTTATCAATTAATATGCATCTGCACAACAACAGAAATCATCTGAAGAGCAGGGATACAGCAAACAGAAAGGGAAAAACGATTCTCCACATATCTGTAAAAAGGTATAACATCTAGGATCTACAAGAAACTCAAACCCTCAGAAAAATCAGACAAACATTCCCTTTGAAAAGTGTGGAAAATACGTGAATGGACACTTTTAATAAGAAGAGATACAGGCAGCAGCAGACACATGAAAATTGCTCAGCCTCATTCATCATCAACGAAATGCAAGTGAAACCATTTTGAAATACCACATACCCTCTGTAAGACTGGTCATCATTAATAAAACAAACAATAACAGATTCAGGTCAGGATTTGGGAAGAAATAAATGCTACTACACTTCCTGTCCACTGAAAAGTAGAGCAACACCTTTGGAAAACAGTGTGGTGGTTTGTAAAGGGACAACTTATTAACCTACCATGTGACTCAGTAATTCCCCTGTAGAGAATATATCAGGAGGAATTCAAATCATTTTACAAAAAAGATACCTGCACCAGTATGTTTTTGCAGCTCTAATCACAATTACAAAACAAAGGTACCAAACATGTTGCCAATCAATGCTAGAATGGATAAAATAAATGTAGTATATACACAGTGGAATATATTGCAGCCATAAAAAAGGACAGATAGAAGATTTTGCAGAACATATGATGGATATGCAGTAAGTCTATTCAGTGATATATCAC
>NW_006957867.1:0-443 GCF_000164805.1 Carlito syrichta
TGTTGCTCTGTCGCCCAGGCTGGAGGATAGGGGCACACTCTAAGCCACCATGGCCTCCATTGGCTAGTCTCCAGTGAGTCACCCACACAGGCTTCCTGAGTGGCCAAAATGGAAGACTTGCACCACCAAGCTCAGCTCATTTTTTTGGCTTCTTGTAGAGACGTGGTCTGTGCAAGTTGCCCAGGCTGGTCTCGAACACTGGGGCTCAGACCATCCTCTTGCCTCAGTCTCCAGAGCACTGGGATGAAAGACGTGAGCCTTCATGCCCAGCCTCCATACCCCTCTCGGGGTCTGATAGCTATGTCCACTCCCTTCTGATGACCTGTGACCCCATAGAGGGTGGAAGTAGCCAGCTGGGACCTCCACGAGGGGAGTAACTGGCTCATGGGTGTGTCTCTGCCAGAGCTCTCACCCCTCCTCCAGCCTTGTTCCTCAGGGTGGAA
>NW_006957868.1:0-3314 GCF_000164805.1 Carlito syrichta
ACATAAAAGTATAATTATATACCAAGTACCATAACCTTCGTTGTTAACTTGACATTATTTTGGTACCAAAATGTCTTTCTGTATTCCTTCAAGCAAAATTTACTTACATTAGAATTACATTGCTGGGTCTTTTTTCCTTCCACTTTTGGACGAGATAGCATAACTTTTTCTGATTGTTCTCTCAATGAATTAACATTCTGGCACAGCTTGTGCAGACATTTTTCATTAGTTTCTTCACCATAAACTCAATGGATTAATAAATCATGACGTTATTTGTTTCTATGATGAAATGTAACAAAGAAACCAGACACCAAATAAATATTAGTTGAATGAGAAATATTAAGGACAAAACCACGGTGGTGGAAGAAACACGCAGGAGCCACATGTTGTCAGTTGTGTCTGTGTCATGGCTACATGAGAGTAAGTCCTTAAATGCTAAGTTGAGAAGTTATTAATAATTCAATAGAGAACAAGAAGCTAGAGGTAATTTTAAAACAGCATCGCAAAGTGGATATTAACATAAAAAGACCTAGAAGTGAGGGAACAGAGGCATTTGGAGACTAATTAGAAAAGAAGGCTTCCGACGGAGACAGTAAAAGTGAAGGCCTGAGTAACGGCAGGAAATGCAGAGGAAAGACTGGAACACAAAGGCGGTGTGTGCAGAGGCAGAAACAGCAGGCAGTGGCAACCAGCGTGGTGCCTCAAACAGGGAGGAGAGAAACAGGAAGAGGCAAAGCAGCTGCTTGAAAGCCGGTGGTCCCTGCTGGGCTCGGTGACTCAGCCTGTCATCCTGGCGCTTTGGGAGGCCAAGGCGAGTGGATTGCCGGAGCACGCGGGTTTGAGACCCGCCTGGGCAACTTGGTGAGACCTCGTCTCTACAATAAATCAAAAACTAGTCAGGCGTGGTAGCATGCGCCTGTAGTTCCAGCTACTTGGAAGGCTGAGGCGGGAGGATCGCTGGAGCCCAGCAGGTTGAGGCTGCGGTGGCCAGGAGCGTGCCACTGCACTCCAGTCTGGGCAATGGAGTGAGACGCCAACTAAAAAAAAGAAAGAAAGAAAGAAAGCAGGCGGTCCCTATGCATGAATGCCTTGTACATGCGAAAGGCAAACTTACCCAGAGACAACCTACCTCCCAATGCATCTCCCCCCTTTCTTGGTGTCAGGGGTTCAGAACTTAACCTATCTACAACGCAGCCAGGCCTGAGGCTTCCTCCAACCTGATAAGGGCATCCAAGGCTGTCTTCTCCTCCCTGACGGTTTCCTACAGCTCATTTGCTCAACACCGTAAACCCAAGTGCTCAGCATCCCTGGGCACTGCATTACAACGGATGAGACACTGTCTCTACCCTGGCAGTTCTAGGCGTCCAGTCCTGGTGTCAATCCTGACAGAGAAGGATGAGTCTGCCTTTTTCTTTCTTTCTTTTTTTTTTTAATGGAAATGGCTATACTCTTTTGGAAATGTAAAAGTAAAATCCATGAGACAAAATATTGCATGCACTGCAATACACATGTGGAAGATGAAGTTGAAAAAACTTCTCAAAAAAATAAGAGCAAACAGATTTTAAAAATAGGAGAGAGCATGAAAACTTTACGGTAGTGATCTAAGAAGCTCAACATTTTAAAAGTAGGCATTTCGGAAACACAATATAGAGAAAATACAAGAAAATCATGAAGAAACAAATGACTAACAGATGTAAGTTTCCAGGTTGAACAGCGGCTGAGTATCCGCACAAAGGATGCAAACAGACCCATGCCAACACACCTCATCAGATACTGGGAGTAATGAGACAATACACAATTCCAAAGGTAAACAAAGGCCCTTCCCAGTCCAACCCCTCCACAGTTGGGCCTCCTCCTGGTACATCACAGCGCCCTTCCCACCTGTCTCCCCTCAGATGTGAGTCAGATCGTGTCCCTCCTCTAACACCCTCTCGTAGTTTACGCTGCACTCAAAATAAATAAGACACCAAGAACACAAGAGGTTCCAGCTTTAGGTCCACCTCTAAAGTTTGAGGACTCTTACAAGCATACCAGTTCTGAAGGCATGGATAAAGGATTCAGACAGCCACCAAAAGGAAACTTTTTCTCCCCTGCCGATTCCATTCTTTGTGTCTTTTTCTTTTCCCTTAGTCATCAGTCCACATGTTTTAATGCAGAATGCTGGCAACATCAGTGTTCCATCACACAGAATTGCTTCTGAATAGGGCTATTCATGGAAAAAGTCGCAACAAGGTTTCAAAAGAGCAAATGAGAAGTGGCAAAATCCCCAGGAGAACCAACATTCTCTCAGTTCTCCATGGAATGATGGTGAAGAAAGAAAAGACAAGACTTGTCGAATATGAAGCAGTTTCAGACAACCGCCAGGCTTCCCCAAATTTGCACTGACCATCAGCTTATCATCAGTCTGGGAAGTAAAAACCTATATACTACTTATTGAATATAAAAAGCATTCCATCTGTGTCTAACCAAACTGAATTAATGAAAGGGACCTCCAAGAGCTTCAAGCCAAAAAGCTTATACTTTGAGCTTTGATCCACTTAGTAAACAATTATTGAACACCCTCTTTACTCCCAGCTCTTTCCAGGGGTTGAAGATACGGCAATGAAAAGCAGACTGAGTCTATGCCCTCTTGTCGCTGACATTCTAATGGTAGTGTCAGGTCATATGACAAGGCAGGGTGGTAGGAATATTACACACATGGCAATAAAAATGTGGAAGATAAAGTTGAGAAAATTTCTCAAAAAACAGAGCAGACAGACTTAAGAGGGATTACTTTTTGTTATGTATATTTGTACTTAACCACACTAGATAATATTCAAGCTATAAAACAAATAATGTATCTTTTACAAACACTCTTAGCATTGTTCTTATGCAAGATTAACATCCTGGCTCCCTCTGCCCATGCAGTTGGATTACTCGAAAAGGAGAATTTGTCTATCTAAAAGAATTACTTTACATAGGACTGTCAAAGACTCTGGGAGGATACATTTCACCTAAGGCCTTGATAATGACAAAGATCCAGCCAAATGAAGATTAGTCGAAGGAAAAACAAGAGCAAAAGACCTACCGTGAAGACAGAGTAAAGTGTTTGAAAACAAAAAATAATACAAACTGGTCAGAACATAATAAGAAATGAGAAAGATGGTCCTAGCTGAGACTAAAGAGTTAAGTAGGCGCCATATTATGTCAAGGCTGGGTAAGGTGAGGCGTATGGATTTCTCTTCCATACCTGTGCTACTGTTAGCCATCTCCGTTGCTCATTGCTTGTAAACAAAAATAAACAAGCATGAGATGCTTCCAAGAAACCACTTAAG
>NW_006957869.1:0-403 GCF_000164805.1 Carlito syrichta
GGGATCCTGAGTTCCAGCCATCCTCCCGCCTCGGCCTCCCAGATAGCTGGGATATCATGCATGGACTGTCGTGCAAGGTGTTCAGATTCGTTTTCGATGATGGATTGAGGGTGGGTTCTGTCTGCATCATCAACTCAGCACTTTGGGAGGCTGAGGCCAGTGACTGGCCCAAACCCGTGGGCCAAGAACCCCTCATGCACCTCAGTGAGAACTTGTCTTTACACTCTATCCCAAAGGAGCCAGGGGGTGGCACGTGCCTGTCATTCCAGCTGCTCCAAAGGCCGGGGAAAGGAACGCTAGAGCCCAGCAGCCTAGGGCTGTGGTGGCCGAGAGTGAGCCACTACCCTCAAACCTGTGTGACAGAGTGAGACTCTGACTCAGAGAATGAAAGGAAAAAACAGAA
>NW_006957870.1:0-1488 GCF_000164805.1 Carlito syrichta
CCAGCTAGTTAAGCCAGCTGGCTAGCTAGGTAGCTAGCTGGTTAAGTCAGCTATTTAAGTCAGCTGCTAGTTAGTTAATCAGCGAGCTAAGTCAGCTGGCTAGTCAGTTGCCTAGCTGGGTATCTAGCTATTTAAGTCAGCTCGTTAGCCAGTTAAGCAGCTAGTTAAGTAACCTAGTTAAGTCAGCTCACCAGTCAACTGGTTAGGTAAGAATCTAGGTAGTTAAGTCAACTGGCAAGCCAGTGGGCTAAGTAGGTAGTTAGCTAGTTAATTCAGCTGTCTATACAGCTGGCTAGCTAGGTAGATAGGCAGCTGGGTCAGCCTGCTAGCCATCTGGCTAGCTACTTAAGTCACCTAGTTAAGTCAGCTGGCTAGACAGCTGGATAGCTAGGTAGCTAGATATGTGAGTCAGACGTCTAGACTGCTGGCTAGCTAATAAAGTTATCTATGTAAGTCAGCTGGATATCCAGCTGGCTAGCCAGGTAGCTTGTTACTTAAATCAGTTGGCTAGTCAGCTGGCTAACTAGTTAAGTTATCTAGTTAAGTAAACTGGCTAGCCAGCTGGCTAGCTATATAGCAAGCTAGTTAATTCAGCTGTCTGGCAAGCAGGCCAGCAATTTAAGTCAGCTGGCTAGTCAGCTGTCTAACTAGGTAGCAAAGCTTGTTAAATCAGTTGGTTAGCCAGCTGGCTAGCTAATTAAGTCAATTTACTTAAGTCTGCTGACTAGCCTCTAGGAGCTAGGTAGAGAGCTAGTTAAGTTAGCTGAGTAGCCAGCTGGCTAACTAGATTTATCTGCTAGTTGTGCCAGTTGGCTTGCTGATTAAGTCAACTACTTCAATCAACTGGCTAAGTAGCTAGATATCTAGGTACCAAGCTAGTTAATTCAGCTGGCTAACCATCTGGTTAGTATTTAAGTAAGCTAGTTAATTCATCTGGCTTCCCAGCTGGTTAGCTGGTAGCTAGCTAGTTAAGTCAGCTTGGTAGCCAGCTGGTGAACTAGTTATGTCTGCTCATTGTGCCAGCTTGCTAACTGGTTAAGTCAACTTGTTAAGTCAGCTGACTAGCCAGTTGGATAGCTAGGAACCAAGCTAGTTAATTCAGCTGGCTAGCCAGCTGTCTAGCTAGTTATGTCAGCCAGTTAATTAAGCTGGCTTCCCTGCTGTCTAGCTAGGTAGCTAGCTAGTTGAGTCAGCTGGCTAACTGGCTGGCTAGCTGGTTAAATCAGCGAGTTAATTCAGGTGGCCAACCAGCTGGTTAGCTAGTTAAGTCAGCTAGTAAAGTCAGCTGGCTAGCCAGCTGGCTAGCAGGTTAAGTCAGCTAGTTAAGTCAGCTCTGCATCCAGCGTTCTAGCTAGGTAGCTAGCTACTTAAGTCTTCTAGTCAAGTCAGCTGGCTAGCTAGGTATCTAGCTAGTTAATTCAGCTAGTTAAGTCAACTGGCTAGTTAGTTAAGACAGTAAGTTAAGTCAGCTGGTTAGTCAGCTGTCTT
>NW_006957870.1:2078-7398 GCF_000164805.1 Carlito syrichta
GCACGTTAATTCACTTGTCTAGCCAGCAGGTAAGCTAGTTAAAAAGCTATTTACCTCAGATGGGTAGCCTGCTGGCTCGCTAGTTATTTCAGCTAGTTAAGTCAGCTGGCAAGCTAGGAAGCTAGCTAGTTAGGTCAGCTAGATAAGTCTGCTTGCTAGCTAATTAAGTCAGTTAGTTGTCAGGTACCTAGCCAGCTTGCTAGGTAGGTAACTAGCTAGTTATGTCAGCTGTCTAGCAAACTGGCTAGCTAGTGATGTTACCTTGTTAAGTCAACTGACTAGCCAACTGGCTAGGTAGATAGCTTACTAGTTAAGTCTGATGGCTAGACAGCTGGCTAGCTAGATAACTCACCTAGTTAATTCAGCCGGATAGCCAGCTGACAAGGTATGTAGCAAGCTAGTTTATTCAACTTGCTGGAAAGCAAGTCAGGTAGTTACGACAGCTAGTTAAGGTAGCTGGCTAGCAAGCTGGTTAGCTAAGTAGTTAGGTAGTTAAGTCAGCTGGGAAGCCAGCGGGATACATAGGTAGCTAGTTAGTTAACTCAGCTGGCTAGCCACCTGGCTATCTAGTGATGTCAGCTAGTTAAGTCAGTTGGCTAGCCAACTGGGTAACGAGATAAGTCAACTACTTTAGCCAGCTGGCTAGCTAACAGACTAGTTGGTTAAGTCAGCTAGTAATTCAACTGGCAAGGCATCTGGCTAGTTAGGTAGTTAGCAAGTTAAATCAGCTGGCTGGCCAGCTGGTTAAGTCATGTAGTTAAGTCAGCTGGCAAGTCACCTGTCTAGGTAGGTTCCTAGCTAATTAAGTCAGCTGTCTAGCCGGCTTGCTAGCTAGTTAAATCAGTGATTTTACTGAGCTGGTTAGTCGTCTGGCTCACTAGGTGGCTGGCTAGTTAAGCCAACTGTGTAGACAGATGACTATCTAGTTATTTCAGCTTCTTAAGACAGCTGGTTAGCCGGCTGGCTAGCTAGGTGGCTGGTAAGTTAAGCCAGCTGGTTAGCAGGCTGGTCAGGTAGGTGGCCAGCTAGTTAAGCTGACTGTCTAGCTGGCTGAGCAGCAGGGTGGCTGGATATTTAAGCCACCTTGCTATCCCACTGTCTAACAAGCTGGCTGGCTATTTAAGTTGGCTGAATAGCAAGGTGGCCAGCCAGTTGGCTAGATTGCCGGCTGCCAAGCCAGCTAGCCAAACAGGAAACTAGTTAGTTAAAAGTGCTGGCTAGCCGTTTAGCCAACAAGTTAGCTTGCTACTTAAGTCAGCTGTCTAGCCAGCTAGCCAGTCAACTAGTTAGCTAGCTAGTAAAGTCAACTAGGTTGCCAGCTAGCTAGTTAAGTGATCTAGGAAGTCAGTTAACTCTTCAGGTACCTAGTTAAGTCAGCCAGCCGGTCAGGTTGCTAGTCAGCTAGCCAGTTAAGTCAGGTAGCTATTCAGCTAGCTAGTCAGGTAGACAGTTAAATCAGTTAGCCATCTAACTAGCCAGTTAGCTAGCTAGTTAAGTCAGTTAGCTATACAGCTAGATAGCTTGTTTGCTAGATAGTAATGTCAGCTAGATAGCCAGCTAGCTAGTCATCTAGCTAGTTAAGTCAGCTAGCAAATTAGTTAGTTACTTAGCTAACTAGGTGGCTACCAACTCAGCTAGCTGTTGAGCTAAATAGTGGGCTCAATCGCTTTCCATCAGGTCAGCTAACTAGTTGGCTCTCTCACCTGCTCACAGCTAAGCAAACTACTCGGCATGCCTGCCAGCCAACAGATCAACTAACTTGTCAGCTCACTCGCAGGCCAACAAGTCAGCTAAGTATGAGGCTTGCTCACCAGCAGACTAGTTAAGTCAGCTCACCAGTCAGCTCACTCGTCAGCCGACTAGCTATGGCAGCACATGTATCAGCTCACTCACTGGCCAAATACTTAATTCAGCTGACCGGTCGACTCATTCACTGACCAACTAGTTAAGTCAGCTCACCTGTCGGATCTGATGCCGGCCATGAGTTAAGTCAGTTAACTGGTCAGACTACTAGCCAGCCAACTAGTTAAGTCAGCTAACCAATTGGCCAACTAGTGGACCAACTTGGCAACCAACAATTTAGGTCAGCTAAATATTCACCCGTCTAGTTAGGTCAGCTAACTAAGCGGCCAACTAGTCGGCCAAATTATTAGGTCAGCAAACTAGCCAACCAATTGCTTAACCAGGCTAACTATGGGGCCAACTCCTCAGCCAACTAGTTATCCAAGTTAAATATTCGACCAATTAGTCAGCCAACTTGTTAAGCCAGCTAACAGATTGGCCGAGATGGCAACCAACATATTAAACCAGCTAACTAGTTCGTAGACTCATCAGCCAACAAGTTAAGTCTCCTAGCTAACTCGTTAAGCAACTAGTAAAACAGTTATTTTACTCGTTTACCAACTAGTTAAAACAGTTATCTAACTCATTAACCAACTCGTTAATTCAGCTAGCTATCTCATAAGCTAACTAGCTATGTCAGGTAGCTAAGTGAACAAGCTATCTAGCTAGCTAATTCATCCAGCTAAGTCATCTAGCTCACTAGTTAGCTAATTACTTAACTCAGATACTTAAGTCTGCTACCTAACTGATTTTCTAGTTTGTTAAGTCAGCTCATTATTCAGCTAGCTAAATTGTTAGCTAACTATTTAATTCAGGTAAAGTAAGCTAGCTAACTAGGTAAGCCACACAGTTAATCAGCCAGCCAAATAGTTATGTCAGCTAGCTAAGTCAGGTAGTTAAGTCAGCTTTCTAATTTAGACAGCAGTTTAAGACACCTAGCTAGCTACTTAGTGAAATGTTTAAGTCAGCAGGTTGAATCAGGTTGTTAGCTAGTTAACTAAAGGGTTAATTCAGCTGGTTGAGTTACCTAGCTAGCTAGTTAGCAAACGGGTTGAGTCAGCTGTTTGAGTAGGCTACCTAGCTAGTTAGCTAACGAGTTAAGTCAGCTGAATGAGTCAGCTAGCCAGCTCATTAGCTAACGAGATAAGACAGATGATAAAGTCACCTAGCTAACACATTAGATAACAATTAAGCTAACTACTTATGTAACTGTTTATGTCAGCTAGCTAGCAAGGAAGCTTACTATTTAAGTCAGCTTATAAGCTATGTAGCTAGCTAATTAACTTACTATTTAAGTCAGCTGGATAACTAGATAGCGAGCTAGTTAGCTAACTATTTAAGTCAGCCAGCTAGCTAGGTGCTGCTAGTTAAGTCAGCTACTTAAGTCAGCTGGCTATCCAGCTGGCTAGCTAGGTAGCGAGCTAAATAACTGTGTTGGCTAGCCAGCTGTCTAGCTGGTTAATTCAGTTAGTTAAGATAGCTGGCTAGCTAACTGGCTAGGTAGGTAGCTAGCTAGTTAAGTCAGCTATATGGCTACCTGGCTAGCTAGTGATGTCAGTGAGTTAAGTCAACTGGCTAGACAAGTGGCTAACTGGTTAAGTCAGCTAGTTTAGTCAGCTGTCTAGCCAGCTGGCTAGGTAGGCAACTAGCTAGACAAGTCAGCTTGCTAGCCAGCCGGATAGTTGTTCAAGTCAACTAGTTAAGTCAGTTGACTAGCCTGCTGGCTACATAGATAACAATCAAGTTAAGTGAGGTGACCAGCCAGTTTTCTAGCTTAAGTCAGTTAGGTAAGTCAGCTGGCTAGTCTGTTGGCTAGATAGGTAGCCAGCTATTAAATCAGCTGGCTAGACAGCTGACTAGATGGTTAAGTCAGCGAGTTAAGTCAGCTGACAACCGGCTGTCTAGCAAGCTAAGTCAGCTAGATAAGTCAGGTTGCAATCAGCTGCCTAGCTAGTTATTTCAGCTAGTTAAATCAGCTGGCTCTCTGGGAAGCTAGCTAGATTCGTCAGCTAGCTATGATAGTTAGGTAGCTAGTTAAGTCAGCATCTGAAATCAGCTGGCTAGCTTGATAGTTAGCTAGATATCTAGCTAGTTAAGCCAGCTAGGTAAGCCAGCTGGCTAGCTAGGTAGCTAGCTAAGTAGCTATTTAAGTCAGCTTGCTAGCTAGTTAAGTCAGCAAATTAAGACAGCTGGTTATCAAGTTGCCGAACTGGGTACCTACCTTGTTAACTCAGCTGGCTAGCCCATTATATAACTAGTTAAGTAACCTAGTTAAGTCAGCTCAATAGCCAGATGGCTACCTAGACACCTAGGTAGTTAAGTCAGCTGGCAAGCCAGTGGGATATTTAGGTAACTAGTTAATTAATTCAACTGGCTATCCAGGTGGCTGGCTGGGTACCAAAACTGTTAAGTAGCCTGCTAGTCAGCAGACTAGCTAGTTGTCCCCTAGTTTAGTCAGCTGACTAGACAGCTGGCTACTTAGGTAGATAGATAGTTAAGTCATCTGTCTAATCTGCTGGCTAGTTAGTGGTCACCTAGGTAAGTCAGTTGGCTAGACATCTGGTTAGCTAGTTACCTTGCTACTTAAGTCAGCTGGCTAGACAACTGGCTAGTTAGTTGTCACCTAGTTTAGTGAACTGGCTAGCAAGCTGGCTAGATATATAACAAGCTAATTAATTCAGCTGACTAGCATAAGGCCAGCTATTTAAGTCAGCTAGCTAAATTAGCTGGCTTGCCAGCTGTTTAGCTAGGTAGCGAGCTACTTAAGTCAGTTGGTTAGACAGCTGGCAAGCTAATTAAGTCAGCTAGGTAAGTCAGCTGATTAGCTAGCTAGCTATGGAGAGAGCTAGTTAAGTCAGCTGGCTAACCAGCTGACTAACTATTTAATCCAGCTAGTTGAGTCTGCTGGCTGGACAGTTTGCCAGCAGGTTAAGTTAACTAATTATATGAGGTGGCTTGCCAGCTGGGTATCTAGGTAACAAGCTTATTAAGTCAGGTGGTTAGCCAGCTGGACAGCTATTTAAATCAGCTAGTTAATTCAGCTGGCTTCACAGCTGGCTACTTAGGTAGTTTACTGGTTAAGTGAGCTGGATAGCCAGCTGACTATCTGGTTAATTCAGCTAGTTAATTCAGTTGACCAGGCAGCTGGCTTGCTAGTTAAGTCAGTAAGTGAAGTCAGCATGCCAGCCAGCTGTCTAACTAGTTAATTCAGCTTGTTAAGTCAGCCGGCCAGTCAGCTGGCTAGCTAGGTATCTAGCTAGTTAAGTCAGCTAGTTAAGCCAGCTGGTTAGCTAGGTATCTAGCTAGTTAAATCAGTTAGTTTAGTCAGCTGGCTAGCCACCTACATTGCAGGATACCTAGCTAGTTAAATCAGCTGAGTAGCAAGCTGGTTAGCTAGTTAAGTCACATAGCTAAGTCAGCTCACTGGCCAGCAGGTTAGCTAGGTATTTAGGTAGTCAGTCAGTTGTCAACCAGAGGT
>NW_006957871.1:0-384 GCF_000164805.1 Carlito syrichta
CCTCCTCTGTGATCAGATCCACAGTGACTGAGCCCCTCTTAATTGGTACCCCAGTGACTAGCCCTCCTTTTTGATCTGTGCCCAGTGACTGGTCATATTCTCTAATAATTGACCCAGTGACAGGTTCTCCCTTGTGTTTGGCGTCCTGGTGTTTGGTCCTCCTCAGTAATAGGTGTTCCATTTTCTGGAACTCCTCTGTGATTAGTGCCTCAGTGACTGATCTTCCATATTTTGTGCCCCAGTGACTAATCCTCCTCAGTTATAGGTGTTCCTGTAACTGGGCTCCCTCCATAATTTGTGTCCTCTCTGTGATGGGTTTACCTGTGACTGGCTGTCCTCTGTAATGAGTGTCCCAGTCACTGCATCTCCTCTGTGATATAGGCC
>NW_006957872.1:0-331 GCF_000164805.1 Carlito syrichta
CCAGGGCCTCAACCTATGGGGCTCAGGTGGTAATCCCAACTCAGCCCGTGAGCAGCCGGGTCTCCCTGGGTCATCATGCCTGACTCAATTTTGGGACCACTTGCTGAGATGAGGTCTGGTTACATCACCTGAACTGCTCTCCAACCCTGGGCTCAGACAGTCACCCTCCTCGGCCTTCCAGGGCATGGAGCTGTTGGCCGTGAGCCACAGTGCCTGGCCTGGGCTTGTCCTTTCTGCCTGTGGTGGCGATGCAAGACAATGCACCTAGATAGAGGCCAATGCATCCAGTGTATCCGCCACCACATGCTACTCCAGTGTTTGCATTCTGGGG
>NW_006957873.1:0-3883 GCF_000164805.1 Carlito syrichta
GCACTCCAGTCTGGGAGATGGAGTGAAACACCAACTCAATAAAAAAAAAACCCAAAACAATACAAAATCCATATGGAAGCTATGAGGAGAGAACACAGTCCCTTATATGGTAACATGGTTTGTACATTAAAGTCTAGAGTATTATGGTTATTTAACAGGGTTCACAAAAGGAAACACTTTTAACAAGTGAAAGTATTTTCTCTCTTCCTGTCCCAGAGACGTGAGGCCAAGTGATATTCCATGCACTCATCAGACAGTGGCAAATCACCTACAAACCTGCTTATTTGCTAAACTGCTAAAGACTTCCAAAATATCTATGCAACTCAACTCGAGGTAAGAGTTTTACAAATTAGATATCCAGATTTTCTGAAAACATAGAAAATATAAAAGAAACTAACCTGTTTTTTTTTTTTTCTTTTTGGTCATGGAAAGGTGGCAGATGGTTCCACTGATTCAAACAATTTGTAGTGTATCCAACTGAGTCAAAAACCACTCTCTTTTTAATTAATTAATTAATATATTTTTGTATTTAAAGCATGTAAGACACTTTCACAAAGAAAACAGTGTCAAGTTGGTTTTGAAGGATGATGAAATAAAACCTTAAATATTCTTTTAAATTAAAGAGATAAAACAGATGTGTATGTTAGAGGTATCATTGAAAAAATACATAACAAAATGTGGTGTGGTCATTTGTGTCAGTTCAGGGAACAAAGAGTGGTGGAACTTCATTAGATTAAAAATCCTGCTCTGGAGTTCCCTTTTGAGAAAAGTGTTTCACTAGGCAATAGAAATTATTAGGCTTAAGGAGAAACAACTGCAAGCTACCTACTTCTGGGACTAATTGGAGGCTGCTACCACATTGTCTCAGGAGGCTAAATCTAGATAAAAGTTGAGAACGTCAAAAGGAATTAAAAGAGAATTAAGATTCTATGAAGAGTTAAAACTCATGTCATATAACTGGAGTTTAAGTTTCTAGATTATATCACCCCTGGAATTAATTGAGTCAAGCCCACATTATTTAAGACTAGACAATTGCATTGTTTCAGAGATTGAAATAAGTGAAACAATGTTACTAGGTCAATTTTTGTAAAAGTACAAAAAGAACATCATTTTACCTATGAAACCTTTGAGGCGAGAACACAGTTCCTTATGAAAACATGGTTTGTATATTAGGAAGTAAAGTAATATGATTATTCAATATGGTTAACCAAAGAAAACACATTTTGCATCAGACAAGTTACAATTCCATTTCTCTCTTCTAGTACCAGAGTCGTGTTGTAAAGTGGTAATCAATGCATTCATAAGAGAGTGGTAAAATTGCCTACATTCATGAGTGTTGACCTGCTAAAGGATTCCATGTGATCGATGCATGCTAACTGAGGTAAAGGTTTAGAAAATCAGATATAAGAATTTTCTTAAAGCATATTGAGGAAAAAATAAAATAAACTATGCTTTTCCTTCTTTGTCATGGGCATGTGGCAGATGGATTCACCCATTCAAACAGTTTGTAAAATAGATGACAGAGTCTAATACCACAGTATTTATTTATTTATTTAGAATGAAGTAAAACACCTTCAAAAGGAAAGGGGATTGCCAAATTGCCATTGAAGGAAGATGAAAGATAACCAAAGATGTTTCCAATGATGTTAACGAGGAAACAGAAATGTGCATGCTGTAAATCTCTTGATGAAATTTATATCAGGATGTGTTGTGATCATTTGTGTCAGTTCAGGGAACAAAGAGTTGTGGCACTCCTGCAAAGTCAAAAACCTGCTCTGGGGATTCCTTGCCTGAAAAATGCCTCATGGGGCAAAATAAATTATTTGAGTTAAGGGCAAACACTTGTGTGCTACCTATTTCAGGACCTAATTGGAGACTGTTTTCTCATAATCTCAGGAGTCTAAATTTTGGTCAAAGATCAAAACATCAGAAAGAATCAGAAGGAATTAAAGGAGGATAAAGTCTCCATGAAGAGTAAAAATCTCATGTCCTATAACTTAAGTTTAAGGCACTTTTGATTGTTTCACTCCTGGAATTAATTGAGGCAAGCCCACAGTATTTAAGACTACACATTTCATTGTTTCAGGTATTAAAATAAGTGAAATGCCAAACAATGTTGCTGGATCAATTTTTATATAAGTACAAAGTTAACAGCTATCTCTCTATGGAATCTATGAGGAAAGAACACAGTCCTTTATGGAAGCATGCTTTGTATTCCAGGGACTGAAAGAGTTATGGCTATTTCATTGGGTGCACAAAAGGAATCACTTTTAACAAGAAAGTTAAAACGTAGTTTTGTGGGAGACCTGCTCCAGCCGGGTTCAGGGTACTCCAAAGGTGAAGACAGCATCAGCAATTGGGGGGAAGAAGAGAGAAAGAGAGAGAGAGAGAAAGAACAGCTAAAGAGACTGGACTCCGGTCTACTGCAGAAGTGATGTGTGTTATTGGAAATTACAATGGGTCTTTTATAAACAAAGTCAGATGTGGGAGGGACGTCCCCCACCCACCAGAAACCTTAATCCATGAAAACTTAATCAATGATTGCCTTTAAACCCTTTTCATATGATAATCTTAAAATCCCATACCAAAGGATAACCTAATCCATGACTGACATATTCTATAAACCTTTTTCATCCTAAGCTGATTGATTTATGCCAAGTTAAACAATTCTATAGAAGCTTAAGTATTTACTTTACAAATGAAAGTGGCCCATCCCAGAATGTTTGGAATGTGGCCCAGTCCAAAGTTCACAATGGGCTACCTGCAAGTAACCCAGCCACATTCTTTCAACAAAATGGCTGTCTTCTAAACCTGTATTCTGCAATTTACACCTCCAGTAAATCCTAAGATCATGACCCAGAAGCCTGTGACCAATACTAAGGCTCTTAGATATGACATGAGTTTGAATTATAAGTTGTGTGAAAGCCAAAACTGCAGTTTGTGGAAGAATGGGAGCAATGAGCTTCTAAAGTTAGCTTGCGTTCGTCCCAATCTCAGAGTTTCTATGTTTTGAGCTCACAGGAGCTTAATCTGGTTAGTGCTGAATAGAAAGGGGTAGGAAATGGGGTCAATATCTCCCAAACACATCCTAGTGGTCTCTGGGTCAAGGGCCCTTCCTGATCCCTAATGCTCGGTGGGCCTCTGTGGTCGGCTCCCAACATAGTTTTTCTCTTCCTGTCCCAGAGATGTGTTGTCCAGTAGTAATCATTTTATTTAATGAGTGTCAAATTTACTTACACACCTAATTTGATGTTAATATTTTATAGGCATCACATTATGTGTGTAACTGCACTCTAGATAAGAGTTCGAAAAACAAATGTTAGGAGATCTTTGAATCATAGAAAGACAAAAACTAACTAAACGGTATTTTCCTTCATTTGCTTCTGCCAGGTGGCAGATTGACCCATGCATTCAGTTGGCAGTATAACTTATTGAGTCTAACACCACACTTATTTTTAATTTATTCATGTATCTATTAATGTATTTGGAAGTAAGCACAACACTATTACAAAGGAAGAAGATTGCCAAATTGCATTTGAAGGAAGCTGAAATAAAACATAACATGTTTCCAGTGACATTAAAGAGAAAACATAAACATGCATGTTGGAGGTCTCCTGCAAAAATACGTAACAGAATGTGAGGTGATCATGTGTCAGTTAAGGAAACAAAGAGTGGTGGGACTCCAGAAAAGTCAAAAACTTGCTCTGAAATTCCATAGGCAGAAAAGTGCTTTGCCACACAATGGCATTCATTAGGTTTAAGGTGAAACACCTCCGTGCCAATACTTTTAGACTTAATTGGAGGCAGTTTCCTCATTTCCTCAGAAGGTTGGATATGGCACAAAGATCGAAAGTCTGCATAAATGAAGATATGCTCAATGCTC
>NW_006957874.1:0-862 GCF_000164805.1 Carlito syrichta
GGCTGAGGCGGAAAAATCGCCGGAGCCAAGCAGGTCAAGGTTGTGGTGGCCCGGGTGCAGCCACTGCACTCCAGTCTGGGTGACAGAGTGACTCCAACTCAAAAAATAAAATAAAATGAAATAAAATAAAATAAAATTTCAACATTAAACATAACCCAAAAGCCATTTGCTGATTAGGATTTGAAAATACTCTGAGTTGCCCCAAAATGCACTTTTTCGTCTGTGGACTTAGAAACCAACCAATGAGAGCTCACTTGGACATACCAATCAAAGATCTCCTGGACGAACCAATCAGAGCTCACGTGAACCAACCAACCAGATCTCACCTGAACTAACCAATTAGAGCTGATTCACCTGAACCAACCAATCAGAGCTCACTTGCCTTGGCAATGGGGACCTCAGCTGTATCACAAGGCAGAAGGAATTGTAGCAACTCTTAAAAACTTAAAAAAAGAAACCAGGAAGTTGAAGCACAATGCAGATTGTGCCATTTCTATTTTAGACAATGATTCCAGCAAACATCTGTGAAGAATTTAAAAGTTTAAATTAGACTTTAAAAACACTATCCTCCTTTGAAATACATTTTTTAAAACTAGCTTCTCTAAAATAATATGCTGGTCACTGCCTCGCTCTAAACCTTTCTGTGGACACAAAGTCAGCAATCACTTGCTGAGTGGTAGGCACCATGTACTGAAGTCAGGGACGCACAGACACAGAAACCCCAATTACCCTGAGACCTTCTGCATGAAAAGTCCTGGGATCCCCCACCTTACAACATGCCCAAAACCCTGAGCTTGGTACTTGCTCTGGGTTCGCCAAGCAGAGCAGCCTGTGTGTGGGCTCTGCTCTCCAGGGTCTCATT
>NW_006957875.1:0-343 GCF_000164805.1 Carlito syrichta
AAGAGTAAAAAACAGAAATTGTAATAATATGTGTTGAAAATATCATGGATGATTGATTAAACTTTTAGCACTAATTTGATATTTTTTGTTTGTACTAATTTGATGATTTATTACTCTGTTATTTTTTTTTACTCTGTTATTTTTAAGTACTAGCATTTTCTATGTTTAACAGGAGTGTTGAATGACCATGTTGTCCACATTTTGTTATGTTTTAAATAGATTTTAATAGTTTTTTGTTTATTTGGCCTGATGTACAATGTAAAATCAGTTCCTTGAGATACACTTTAAAAAGGAGAATTTCTCTCTTAAAGTGGTAACATGTATAATATTTCTTATTTGATAT
>NW_006957876.1:0-800 GCF_000164805.1 Carlito syrichta
ACTATTCAATAAATACTTGAATAACTCAATAGTAATTTGAGGACAAAAAAGAATTTTGCTTATCATGAGAATATATGTCAAAATAAATTCCTAAAAGTCTTAATTCTTTTTTAAAAAGATTTGGAACTTTCTCTTAAATATCTGTAATGAGTTTTTTTTTTCTTTTTTAGCTCAAATACACAATTCCAAATAAAAGCTTATAAACTTGGCTATGTAAAAATGAATGCTGTAGTCAAAAATCAAAACACATAGGAAAAACTGTTTGTAACAAATATAGAAGATGGCTAATGTGGTTGATATTTTTCTTGTAAGTTTTAGTATTTTGATGTATGAAATTAAATTTTATTACTAATTTTAGATTAATTTCATTGCATTTGATGGATGAGTGAACTCAATTCAGGCATGTTGGTTTTTAAAGCATACTGTATTGTAGTTGGTGCTGGGAGAATTCAGAATAATTTCATGGCATGAATATAATTCAATCATGTCATAATAATGCTACTAATAATTATTTTCTTTTTTTCTTTTTTAGTCATTACTAAGAAGTCCAGAAGTAGTGCTATTTTTACAGAAACAGCAACAACTATTAAATCAGCAAATTTTGTAACAAAGATAACAGCATTCTGAGTCAGAGTCATACTCTGTTGTTCAGGCTAGAGTGCTGTGGTGCAAACATGGCTCACTGGACTCAAGTGATCCTTCTACATCAGCCTTCTATCTCAGCCTCCCAAGTAGCTGGTACACAGGTGTGTGCCACTAAAACTGGCTATTGTTTTTCAATTTTTTTTGTAGAGAGAAGG
>NW_006957877.1:0-427 GCF_000164805.1 Carlito syrichta
AAGTCCATAACACAGGAAAGCCAGTCACTGGAGCACCATTGTGGAAGAAACCAAGTAAGTGGGACACCCATTTCAGAGAAGGTCAAGTCACTGGGCAAACAGGAGGAGGGCCAGTCCCTGAGGGAACAATCAAAGAGGAGGCCCAGGGATTGGGGCACACATAGTGGAGTAGTTCAAGTTACTGGGGCTCCTTTTATATGGGAGGATTATTATTATTATTATTATAGGGTTCTCATTGTGGAGAAGGGCTAATCATTGGGGAAAAAAACCATTAGGGAGACCCAGTCACTGTGTAACCATAAAGGAAGATGGTTAGTCACTGAAGCAACTACTATGTAGGAGACCCAGTGACAAGCAGTTGTCATACAGGAAAGCCAGGCACTAGGCAATCCATCAGAAAGGATCAGTCACTGGGATATTTTTCACA
>NW_006957878.1:0-308 GCF_000164805.1 Carlito syrichta
CACATTGTACCTCCTTGTTCTTGTGGCATGCCTTCTCAGTATCCTCATAGTGTGTCTCCAGTGTCACTGCAGTGTGCCTCATCATACTTCCCTCAGAGTGCCTGCTCAGTCTTCTCACATAGTTGTTCTTTGGCGTTCCCCTGTTATACCTTCTTGGCATCCCTGCTGTATACCTCCTCAGCCTCCCCATGCCATGCATCCTGGTCACCCAGTGGCATGACTTCTCATCCTCCCCACTGCACTCCTCCTTGACTTTCATGTACTATGCCCCCATGACCTCTACATGACATCCCTTCTCAGCATCTCCA
>NW_006957879.1:0-972 GCF_000164805.1 Carlito syrichta
GGTGGGCCTGGAGTTCCAGATCTCCAAAGCTCCAAAGGGCTGGCAAGAGTGGCCCTGGGTCCCCACAGGGTACTTCAGGGTAATTCAGCCAGGAATGGGACTGTGTCTCTGTGGGGCAGGCACCCAGAGCCTTCCTGAGCGACTGGTGGCTTGGTGCCAGGTGCCAGGCTGGAGACGATGTAGCCAGGGAGTGAGCTGGGAGGGGGCTGGGACCTGAGACTCCCATGCACGCGGTAGAACAGCAGCAGCAGGGGACCACAATATCTGGCCCTGCATGGGACCGAAGGTCCCTGGGCCTCACACCAGCGTGGCTGGTGGTGGGCTGAGGGATGGGGGAAGAGAAGTAAGAGTCTTTTTGGGAACTCATGTTCAGAGAATCTCACAAGTTCACCTATGCCTTCGCCATCTTGTTCCCATCTCTCTCAGAATACTGTATTATTCGTAAAACATTCCAAATAAGTTTTGTTGACATATGAAGTGCTCAATATACAGTTTTAAATGTAGGAACCAGGATATGAAACTGCATATAAAGTATGTTGCCTCTTTTTAAAACCATATATACATATGATCAGGATAAGAAAGTAAAACACAGCAAAATGTTTAAAATGGCTAACTGTGGGTAATGATAAGTTTTTTGTTTGTTTATTTTTATGCTTTTTTGGGAAACATTCTGTGGAATGGCAGAAAGAAAAAAGTATTTGCGAGTCAGGCTGACTTGAGTTCAAGTTCTGATTCTATTGTATACTAGTGGCCCAGTAGGGTGACTTTCCTGTGCAAGTCATGTTACTCTTCTGTGTGTAGGGTTCCTTACCTACCGAATGAGAATAATGATACCATTGTGGTAGAAGGATGTTTACCTGGGACTCTGGACACCAGAACGACACAATGCTGGCATTACTCTGGGGGACTCACGATGTGATCGTCTGTTTCATAAATCATGACATTGGAAGGCATGGAGAAAGGACTGCTCCA
>NW_006957880.1:0-803 GCF_000164805.1 Carlito syrichta
CTGTACCTGTAGTTTCAACTACTCAGGAAACTGATGTGAGAGGACCACTTGAGCACAGGAATTTGAGTCCAGATTGGGAAACACAGTCTGGGTGTGGTAGCCTGTACCTGTAGTTTCAACTACTCAGGAAACTGATGTGAGAGGACCACTTGAGCACAGGAATTTGAGTCCAGATTGGGAAACACAGTAAGATTCTGTCTTTAAAAAATTGAACAAAAATTTTAAAAAGTAAAGATAGCTTAAGTCACTTATAGGATATTATCAAGCAAACAATATTATATGTTGGGGATTAAATAAGAGGAGAGAGATAAAAGGGAAAATGATTTTTAAAAAAATAATGTCTGAAAACGTCCCAGATTGGGAAAAGAAAATAAACATCCAGACCCATGAATCCCAAAGTATATCAAACAGGATGAAGACAAAGAAATACACATCAAGATATATTATAATCAAATATCAAAAGTCAATGACTAGGGGAGACTATGAAAAGAAGAAGGAGAAAGCAACTTGTCACATACAATAAAAACTCCAGCTGGTCTCAGTGGCTCAGCCTGTAATCCCGCGACTTTGGGAGGCTGAGGTGAGTGGATTGCCTGAGCCCAAGGGTTTGAGACCCACCTGGGCAGCGAGACCTCATCTCTACAATAAATCAAAAACTCAGCCGTGCATGGTAGCGCATGTCTGTAATTCGGCTACTTGGAAGGCTGAGGTGGAAGGATAGCCGGAGCCCAGCAGGTCGAGGCTGTGGTGGCCGGGAGTGGCCACTGCACTCCAGTCTGGGTGACAGAGTGAGCCTCCAACTC
>NW_006957881.1:0-1234 GCF_000164805.1 Carlito syrichta
TAGAGCCTTGCTCGTGGATCACGGATCTGTGCCTTCCCCTTCTTTGTTTCCCGTCAAACTCGGCCGCTGATGTAGGAGCGTCTGGTGCGTCTTTCCCCTTACAGAAGGCTGTTCAGTCTGCCTTGCTGCAGGGAGATGATTTGGAAGGATTTCACCCCTATCCGGTAGAGACTACAGGCTTTGATGATCAGGGAAGGGAGAAGCGAGAGTATCAGACTCTGTCTCTTAAGTCCCTGAAGGACCTTAAAACTGCTGTGGCACAATATGCTACAGCACCGTTCCCATTGCTTGTGCTGGAAACCATGTCACAGGAAACCTTGACTCCCTCTAACTGGCATGTGGTTGCAAAGGCATGGTTTTTGGGTGGGGAATATCTGTTATGGAAGACAGATTTCTGGGATGGATGCAGAGAGCAAGCTGAAAGAAATAGAGGAGGTGATCTGGATATGGTTCATTTGGATATGCTTTTGGGCCAAGGAGAATACTCCTCCCAAGAGGTGCAACTCCTATATTCCTGACCAGCATATGGTCAGATCAGTGGAGCAGCGTTGGGAGCATGGTGCCGACTACCTTCGGCTGGAGTTCAGACAGAGCAGCTTTCCAAAATACGCCAGGGACCTAACATGCCTTACCAAGATTTTGCATCTAGACTCTTGCAGGCTGTGGGTCATTTGGTGGTAGATGGTGGGCAGGGACTCTTTTGGTAAAACAGTTATTGTCTTATGAGAATGCTAATTCTGCCTACCAAGCGGCTATTCATTCCTATCGGAAGAAAGGGGACTTGTCAGATTACATTGGCCTATGTGCAGATATCGGGCCTGCATGCATGCAAGACATGGCTGTGGCTGATGCCTTGCAAGGGACTCCACAGCATGAAATTTTTAATGTAATGAGATCAGGAGGCACCCAGGGAAATCAAGGGCCCTGTTTCAGCTGTGGGCCATTGGGGCATTTCAGTAGGGAATGTCCTGCTCAAAATTCTACCGCTAATGCTGGAGAAGAAGAGGTCGTCCTCCCTCCCTCTGTCCAAGATGTAAGCGAGGAAGTCACTGGGTGAGTGAATGCCAATCCAAGACAGATGCCAAAGGCAATCTATTCTCGGGAAACTTCCCGATGGGGCCAGGCCCAACCCCTAAAACAATTGGGGCAATGTCAACCTATCCTCCTCAGACCGTGCCCATTTGCTTCCCTGGGCAATTTCCCTCTCAGCAGGTCAGCGACCTCTACCGCGCGA
>NW_006957882.1:0-746 GCF_000164805.1 Carlito syrichta
CAGGTTAGCATCAAAGAAGATGTAGATGATTGTGTCACTCTCCAATGAATGCACTGATTAGCACCGGACAACACGTCTCTAGTAGTGGAAGATAAAAGTTACCTTTAAACTTGATTCCTGCGAAAATTGCTTTCTTTCTTGAGCTTCATGATATAGTCATAACACTCCAGCCCCTAAGATACAAACAATGTTTCCATTAGGGACTGTGTTCTCTCCTCATTGCCTCCCTAGGTAGAAGTACCATTTCACTGTACTTTTACAAAAATTGACATAGCAACATTGTATGGAGTTTCACATATTTAAATGCCTGAAGCAATGTAATGTGTAGTCTTAAGTACTGTGGGCTTCCCTAAGTTATCAGGAATGCAATTACATAGAGCCTAAAGATGCAGTTATCATAAAGGGTATGAGTTTTAACTCTTTATGGAGACTTGAGCCTACCTTCTTTCATTCTGAGGTTCACACCTTTGACTTAGATTTAGCCTCCTGAAATAATAAGGAAACAGCCTCCAATTAGGCCAAGAATTTGGTAACACACAGGTAGTTCTCCTTAATCCTAATGAACTCTAATGCCCAGTGAAACACGTTTCTGGCAAGGGAATTTCAAAGCAGTTTTTTTTAAACAATGCTTGTGTCCACCCAAGCTTTGCCCCCTGAATTGGCACAAACAGTTATGCCACATAAAGTTTTGTATTACACAAGAGACTTCCAGCATGCACGTTTTTGTTTTCTCTTTAACATCACTA
>NW_006957883.1:0-3218 GCF_000164805.1 Carlito syrichta
CATTAATTTATAGTATGAGTATTTTAAAGATACTGCTTTACTTGGTTTTGAATCTTTCTCTTAATTCAAATCTTCCTACACTCAGTATTTCTTGTACTGAAGTGTTTATCTTTTATTTATTAATGGAGGCTTTCCATCATACCAGGAAAATAGAATGTGTCATTTAAATGATTCCTGGCTGAGAAGAAATCAAGATGGTGACAGAGCAGTCTGGTCTATGAGACCCTCTGCAAAGGAGAATGCAAAGGGTCTCTGGCTCTCTCCCCAGGGGCTGTGGATCCCAATGTCGGCAGCCAGCTCTTCACATGGAGCTCAGCCGTCGCCACCACTGGGGCATCGCACCAGTCTGGGCAGCCACTGCAGTCACAGACACAGCAGCCACCAGTGCTGCTGAAGGCTCCGTGGCAGCCATAGCACATTGCAGTCGAGGCAATCCACAACTTCAGTCCTTGAATCCCCTGCAGGCAAGATCTGCTGGGATCGCTGCCACCTCTGCTGCCACTGTGATGTCCTGCTGGCCGTGGGTGTCCTCCCGTGTGCCTGAGGCAGGCTCCCATCTCCAGCCTCAGCCCAGCTCCTGTCTGGCTCCACCCTCTCTGGGGCTGTGAGATAGCAGAATCTGCTGGCGATTCAAGGTAACAACACTGAAATGGAAAAAACAAGCTTGAAAACAGATACAGGCCAGATTTGAGTGGTGAACTTAGTGGTGATCTGAACTGTCAGCAGGCCAGGGCAACTGACCCTAACTGTGTACAAATTTGCCAGCTTGAGAAAACAGCTAGAAATCAGAGCTGAAAGGACATTGGAATTAAATGAAAAGTCTCAGAGGGTGCTCAATTGCTTCTGTTAGTTTAATGACTATTCCTACTGTTTTGTTCCTTTATTTCTCTTCCTTTTCTTCTCCTTTCTCCTCTCTGTAAACCATATCTTTGTATGGAGTAACAGCACACTAATAAGGTGGTTGGTTAGCTTGTATGTTAGCATCATTGTATCTTTTAGTTTTTTTGTATGGGAGTTGGTTAGTCTGTAGCCGTGGTCTATTGTTTTTATCTGTTTCAGTTTAGGTCTCTCTCTCCATTTGTTGATACACTCGTCTGTTTCCCCCTTCCTCCTCTATCTCTCCACCCCCCTCTTCCCCCACAGTCTGCTCCATTCTCCTCCCTCTGATAATATCATTTTATTTCAGGGAGTAAACCTACAGCCCCACTGAATGGACAGATTCCAAGGCAGTGGGAAGTGGGTTTCAGATTATCCATACACCTGTCAGCAGATACCAGGACCTGCAGATAGATTATGAATCACAGCTGCCCCATTAAGTAAATCTCAAAACTGCAAAAAGGATGATCCCTAACCTACAGTGCAGCTCCAGAATTGAACAAAGTAAGAGGGCAAACATAAAGAAGAATTGGAGATTGAACAAACAGAAGTAAAAGCAACTGCTCTATACCTGAATAACAGAATTAAAGAAGACAGTGACATGGGAAGGAAAAAGAGGGGGGGACCACGCAAATGAAGAAAAACTAAAAGAATAATATAGCTCTCACACAAACCCCTGAGAGGTCAGACACTGAGAAAACAGACTCCAGAACACAAACAATGAAGAGCCACCAGAATGACTGGTCACATGCAACAAACCCAGACATCAAGACATTAATAGAGAGAATTAAAAAAATTGAGGAGAGACAAGAGGAAAATAGGAAGGAGCTGATGTCAGAGATAACAACAGTAAAGAATACTGTGATGGAAATAAATAGCAAACTAATGAGCATGGAAATCAGAATTAGCAAAGCAGAAGAAACAATCTCAGAGCTTAAAGACCAAAACACAGAACTAGCCCAAACTGTCAAAAACATAGAAAAGAAGTTCAAAAAGACAGAACAAAAACTTCAAGAGATGAATGATCAATTCAAGAGGTCAAACCTAAGAGTAATTGGGCTTCCTGAGGCAGAGAGAGAAACAGAGGCCACACTGGAACAAACATTCCATGAAATCGTTCAAGAAAACTTCCCTCATCTCATTGGCGATGAAAAAATTCAAACACAAGAGATTCAGAGAACCCCTGCAAGACAACAAATGAGAAGGCGAACTCCCAGACACAATAATTCGCCTAAACAAAGTAGGTATAAAAAAAAATCCTAAAGGCTGCAAGAGAAAAAGGTCAGACTACATACCAGGGAAGACCAATTAGAATAGCAGCAGATTTATCTACAGAAATACTCCAGGCTAGGAGAGCTTGGAACCCTATCTTCAAAGTTCTAAAAGAGAAACAATAACAACCGAGAATAAACTACCCAGCCAAGCTAAGCTTCATCAGTAAGGGAGAATTAAAATGTTTCCCAGATATCTAATCCCTAAGAACCTACGCTGCCATCAAACCAACTCTATAAGAAACACTTAAGAAAATATTGAACACAAAAGAAAAGGAAAAAAGAATAACAACGTTCTTCACAAGAGTATAAGCAAAAGATTAAAAACACACATGATCCAACTCTAAAACCAAAAGAATGACAACACACAAACAGGAACAACAACAACTCTGTAAGAACATTATGATAGGGATCAACAGTCACATTTCAATAATTAGTTTGAATGTGAATGGACTAAATGCACCACTGAAAAGACATAGAATGGAAAAATGGATAAAATATCACCAGGCAACAATCTATTGCCTTCAAGAGACTCACCTCACTAGAAAGGACACTCACAAACTCAAAGTAAGAGGATGGAAACAAATTTTCAGGTGAAAGGAACACAAAATAAAGGAGGAGTCATGACCTTAATCTCAGACAAAATACCCTTTAAGCTATCAAAAATTAAAAAAAATACAGAAGGCCACTACATAATGATAAAAGGTTCAATCCATCAACAAGAAATATCCAGCATAAACATATATGCACCGAACATAGGAGCACCAACTTTCATAAAGCACCTCCTAGGTAAACTAAAAAAAGATATCGACTCCAATACTATCATAGCTGGAGATTTTAATACCCCACTCACAATCCTAGACAGATCATCAGGACAAAAAATCAGCAACAAGATCCGAAACCTCAATGTGACTCTTGATCAAATGGACTTAATTGATATCTACAGAACCCTCCATTCAAAGACCACAGAATACACATTCTACTCATCGCTGCATGGAATGTACTCTAAGATCAACCACATACTTGGCCATAAATCAAGTATAAGCATATTTAAAAGGACTGAAGTTTTAC
>NW_006957884.1:0-811 GCF_000164805.1 Carlito syrichta
TCTTGCTAGTTAATGTTCCTCAAAAGCAATGCAACAATCCATACTAGCATCATGATATTCTGATAATCAATAACTTCTAAAGCTCATGCGCACACAACACCCATGATGACTAACTTAAAATGTATTACCTTTCTATTCTATGCTAATACTACTTACACAATGCTATGGAAGCTCCTAGTTATAGCTTAAGCCAATTCCTAAAGAATGTGGCCCAGTCCAAAGATCATGCTGGGCTCTACAGGATGTGGGATAGTCCAAGGTTCACGGTGGGCCACTTTTTGGAACAATAAATTACAGTCTCTTAACAAAATGGCTATTCTAAAGTCCTATATATCTATCCTAATTTCTATGAAAGTTTCTAATTCCTAATGCTCATATACAAAGCTGATCATCAGCAATAAAGCTTCTAAAAATAAAACCCAAATATAAGCTGTAAATGTACTAAGGCCCAAACCACAATAGTAGAAAATGGAGACAATGAAATTTCTAAAGTTAACTGTATTCTTATTAAACCTCAAAATATCATGCTTGATCACACTTGAACTAACATGATTCCCTGACATTAGCATGACCTATTCTACAATACTTTCTATTAATAAAATAAATTCAATTTCTACAATAGGTAGAAAAACCCTATACTAACTGTAGCTAAAGCTGGCCCAAAAGAATGCAACCCAGTCCAAAGTACACGCTGGGCCCTCAGGAATGTGGCCCAGCCCAAGGTTTGTGCGGGGTCATTTCTGCTAACTCTAGATAATCATCTGTACCATCTAAAGCTGAAAACAGCTCTCCATAGGTATATACTAATCTG
>NW_006957885.1:0-5132 GCF_000164805.1 Carlito syrichta
AACATATGAAGAATTTCTGAGCACTTTTACTCATCTTTCAGAAGGCAAAAGGGAGATGCAAACGCAGCTGTGGAGAGAAAGAATTCTAGTGTGAGTTTATGTTTTTGCTGCCTTTTCGGAAAGACTGTTCAGTGAGCATTCACTCCTTCCCTGATGCCTCATGTCACTGATGAGGTAAGAACCGATGTCTTCATGCACCCACGTGTTGTGAGGTGGAGTCAGAGCCATCACACTTGTTGACCAAAAATGATCTAAGGAATCATTCGGTGTAATCTTTTTATTTTTTAAGAAAGGCAAGTGCAAGGAGCAGGGCTTGTTAAAAGTGTATTTAGAACTTAAGAAATCTGCCCAGTATAGAATATGGGGTTCCACTGTGCACGCTGGAGCCTGGATTGGGGAGTGGCACTGCGTAAAGAGGGCGCGACAGTAGTACTTCCCTCAACGGCTGATGAAGGTTAGTTGAGACACTCTGTGGGGGACTTAGCACAGTGACTAACTCATAAGTACTTGCTGAGCGTTCAGGGCGGTGGTTGCTGTGACGATGCTGCTGCTGTGGTTTTGCAGACTGAAGGTGCTCAGCTGAAGCCTGAGGGCCAAACCTGTGCTGTGTGTTTCCTTATGTGTTTTGTTTGCCTCATACGGTGTCACTAATTGAGCCAACACATAGAAGCCGGGTAACTTTACATGGAAATCTTGACTTATGGTTTGTTCTGGATCAAGGGAAAAGGTCTGTTCCTTCCGTCATGGGAGCTCAGCATTAGCTGAGCTCTGGAGCCCTGCCCTATGGGTCACCTTGACTGTCACACCCTCTGGCACTCATGCTGTCTAAACATGTGTCTTCACTGTCTGCTTCATTCACTTAAGCTGCTTCTGCTGGCACTGAGTTGTAATCCTCATTCTAGGGTCTGCCTCAGGTTGCTTGTCTTGCTCTTGATGTTGGTCCTTTGTAGGCCATTGATGCATGTCTTGAGGTCTTTGGATTGCTATGTAGCAGCACATTAGACTCACTTGAGTTGCTTTGATGGTTTTGTTTTGTTTTTTGAGTTGGAGTCTCACTCTGTCACCCAGACTGGAGTGCAGTGGCCACTCCCGGCCACCGCAGCCTCGACCTGCTGGGCTCCGGCGATCCTTCTGCCTCAGCCTTCCAAGTAACCGGAATTACAGGCATGTGCTACCATGCCCAGCTGATTTTTTGATTTATTGTAGAGATGAGGTCTCGCTGCCCAGGCGGGTCTCGAACCCGCGAGCTCAGGCAATCCACTCACCTCAGCCTCCCAAAGGCACGGGATTACAGGCTGAGCCACCGAGCCTGACTTGAGTTGCTTTTAGAGCATATATATACCACAGCTCACTCTAAAGGTCACCTGGGACCAAGGAGTCTGTGTTTTATGAAGCCACTTCTGGTGATTCTCATGTGTCCTTAAGGCTGAGAGCGGGGAATCTCGTAATCTCTGAGGTCATGACATTCTTAAGACGCCTGACTTCATTCAAGTCATGTGTCCTAAGGAAATGTGACAGATGGATAGTTTCAATGCAGAAAAGAAAAGGTGATTTTAACTTGTTTCTTTTGTCATGAAAGAGAATTCCATCAATAACTATTTTTTGCTTACATTTAAGCAAAGAACATAGATGTGATTTTTGTTTATACTTAAGGTAAGTGGAGAATTTAGGAAACAACTAGTTAATTTTGGGACTTTTTGTGAATGATCTCTTTTAACATGATATGTAGATCAGGTTAATCATGAGCATTGACAAATCATCCTCTAGTCTTATGAACATGGGTTGAAGAAGATGCTTGCTTTCTCTAAGCCTAACGATTTAGTTGGTGTTTTCTGGACCCAGTGTGGCAGTATGAATGACTGGCGTGAAGTGGTGTAAATAAGGGTAAAATAAGCAAGATGAATGAATTTCAGTATGCCAGTGGCATTTTGATAATCCAAATTATTTTGGAAATTGTTTGTAAGACTGACTGTATTTTTGTACCCTAAAAGAATAAAAAACTTTTTGCAAGGACTTTGATATTTTTAGGGGGTTATATTTGTTTTGTGATAAGAGGCCTATTCTCTTTTCAGATTTCAGAGTATGATCATTGCATGCCAAGAGAGAAACTTTTGCAGATGTGGTAACTTCAGTTTGAATTCAGTTTTGGACCTGAAATTGAGCTGAAATAAATGATGACACAAGTCACATAAACTGCATCTCCAAGCACACTAGTATTTTTCCTTTCAAAATATACATAGGCGCCAGAGCACATTATAAACTAATGACCTGAAAAAATTCCTCTTAAAGCACAAAGTTGTGAGTGCAAAAATGTGTCTTAAATCAGTCAGCATCCTTTTTTCCCCCCTTTAAACATTAAATGCTTTCTAAAAAACATAGGATTTTGGGATGCACTTAAGAGTTGAGTGATGGCGGCAGGGTTGATCAAGGTAAATGTGGTAAGTTTAAGAAAGCCACTGAAGTTCTTTCTTCCAGGCTCCCACTTCTTCCGCTTCTTTCCAGACCCTTCACTCATGACAATATGTTCAGTTGTTTTGTTGGTGTACACTGAGTCTTTCTCTGTTAAAGTGGTTTTCACTGTACATGCTCATATACATTTCTTTAGTAAGTTTAGTTTCTCAAGCCCATTGCCATTTCCACTGATGGACTGTTCTATTTATTTTTTATAATAGTTATATCCCAGAATGCTTATAGGATTCATTTTCTTTCCAAGAGTGTTAAAAGAGTCAGTAATCCTATTAAAAATATTCCCCTGGAAAAAATTAAATTATAGCCTTATTGAAAGAAATTCACATTACTGCTTCAGACTCTTGAAAAACAGTTGGAAACAGTTAATATTGTAGTATAATTCTCACTATAGTACTTTTATGTTGATCATTTTTAGTAGTTTTTCTATTTTAAAGCAACTCTAGGTTTTTAAACCATGGTACATATTTGATAATAAATACAATGCTCTATCAAAGTGTTTAAGGAGACATATTAATTAATAGTTTTAAATAGATAATTATAATTGTATTCTCAGTAGTATCTTTAGTTCAAGAGGGTAAGTCAAATTGATGCAGATTTTTTTTATTGGTAAAGATAATGTTGTTGACATTGTGGTTAAACATAAGGGGATAAGTTTTAATCTTTTGTGTCTCAGTTTCTTTGTGAACATAATTAATTTATAGTATTTTCTAGAATATCTATCCAAACGGAAAAAAGACTTATCATTGTCATATTTCTGTCATTTTTTAGCTTATAAAACACAGATATAAATACTTACTTTTTAAAATTAATTTATTCATTCATTCTGCAAATGTCTTGTTATGGTCTAGGTATCATTTTAGGTGCTGAGGATTCAGTAATAAATAAGATCTAGTTTGTGTTCTCAAGTACTCATAGTCCACCAGGAAAGATAAATAAAATAAGCAAGCAGTAAACTACACTAATGCATGATGAGTACCACAGTGGAGAGAAGCAGAGTGCCCTGAGAGCCCATGGGGGGCCACCCAGTCTGTAGTGGAGGGCAAGCGATGAAGTCCACCCATCTTGGGATGCCTGAGGCAAGTCTGGGAGAACCACTGTGCTCAAACCTGCCTTGGATCCTAAGACCTTAAGTAAAACCAGGAAGGTTTGACAGAAAAAAGAGCCTGTATTAACAGATGTTAAAATACCTCTGTGGGAGATGGTCCTTTTGGGTCACGGTCCCACTGATTTCAGTACTGATACGTGTGTGTATGTGTGTAACTCCTTTAAATGTTTGTGTGTGTGTGTCTCCTTTAAAAGTAAGTCTTCAAGATGAGGATGCAGCTTTGCTTTAGTAAGATTTAGAAGCACTTCTTAACTGCTAAAAGAGCTGGCAATTTCTTTTAATTTTCTTCCACACCAGGGTTACCTTGTGATCCAATTTGGGAGGCATCTGTTCCCACCTTTTAGAGTTACTGCTCATGTGGCTGACTCACAGAAATTGTACAATTAAGAAGCCAGTGACTTAGAAATTGACATGTAATCTTTTCAACTCCATTTTATTACACATGCTAATGGTGGAGGGTTGCAATAGTTATTTCCAGTTCTCTCTGTCTCACATGCCTAGGATCCAGCTTTCCAAGTGATTCTATGTGTTTCTATATTGCCACATAATAACAGCTTTCTATTCACTGCCATATCTGTCTACTTTAACCTGTTTTCCTCTGTGTAGATCAAAGATTTTATTTCAGATTTTGATGTGTGATTTCATTTCCAGTTTTCTTGATTCTCATTTCACTTGCAATACTTTCTGCCTTTAGCATTTTATTGTTCTTTCAGCATGTCTTTAAAAAAAATTCCTGTCAACTCAACCTCTTTTTCTCTTCATTCTTATTCATATTTGAATTACATTCCCCATTAGGTAGAACATTTTACACTTGAATGTTCAGGAAAATGGCCATTCCATGGCTTTATGAACTGGTGGTGGGCTGGCCTTTGATAGTCCCAAACTCTTAGAGTTTCCGTTGAGAAAGTTTCAGATTTTCTCAGATTTAATAATATCCTCTAATCATAGAGAGTTTGACCTGTATTTATTAGACTTTTTGTTATTTAAGGAGTGATACTGATGGTTTTCCACCATTACAGATTTCAGGAATGTGTAGTGACCATGTGTTTTCTGTTCATATAGGCCCACACTGTCTAACCCAGTAGCTACTGGCCATGTGTGACTATGGAGTTCTTAAAATGTGGCCAGTGCTACCAAGGAGCTGAGTTTTACATTTGATTTACTTTTAGTTAATTTAGATTTAAATTAAACTTGATATTCACTTTGTTTATTGTACAAATCTAAAGGTGTTTGGGACAATTTGGGTATGCGAATTCAGCTTTTAAAATGTAAAAGCTGTAAATTTTAGGGCTGGCTGTCATGGCTTATGCCTATAATCGCAGCACTTGAGGAGGCTGAGGCGGGAGGACTGCTTGAGCCCAGGAGTTCAAGACCAGTCTAGGCAACATAGCCGGATCTCATTTCTACAAAAAAATAAATAAAATAATTGGCCAGGTGTAGTGGTGCATGCCTTTAGTCCTAGCTACTTGGGAAGCTGAGGTGGAAGGATTGTCTGAGCCCAGGAGTTGGAGGCTGTGGTAAGCTGTGATCATGCCACTGAGACTTCCAGCTTGGGTGA
>NW_006957886.1:0-622 GCF_000164805.1 Carlito syrichta
GCTAATGCGCTAGCTGTCTGTCTTAACCAACTGACTAAATTAGAAGCTGACTAAGCTAGCTGACTTAGCTAGCTGACTTAACTAACTGGCCTGCTTTCTTACCAGTTGAAATAACTGGTTGCTTCATGTCTAGTCAGCTGACAGCAGACTTAACTTCCTGACTTAACTAGTTAGCTAGCTGGCGTAACTACCTGAATTAAATAGTTAGCAAACTATTTAACTAGCTGAATAACGAGCTGACTTAATTAATTAGCTAACTATTTAGGTAGCAGACTTAAGTAGCTGACTTAAATAATTAGCTAACTAGTGAGCTAGTTGACTTAGCTAGCTTACTTAGCTAGCTAGCTAGCTAACCAGCTAGATGACTTAACTAGTTGGCTAATGAGATGACTGAATTAATGAGTTGGTTAATGAGTTAGATAACTGTTTTAACTAGTTGATAAACGAGTAAAATAGCTGACTTAACTAGTTGGTTAATGAGTTAGTTAGGTTACTTAAGTTGTTGGATGAAAAGTTGGCTGACTAGCTAGCTCGTTTAACACGTTGGCTAACTCCTCGGCCAACTTGTTAGCTGGCTTAACAAGTTGGCCGACTAATCTGCCCGACTATTTAGCTTTGTTAA
>NW_006957887.1:0-766 GCF_000164805.1 Carlito syrichta
CAAATACCTTGGCATCTTCCTAACCAGAGACGTGAAAGACCTTTACAAGGAAAAATACAAAACACTTCTCAAAGAAATCAAAATTGACACGAACAAGTGGAAAAATATCCCATGCTCGTGGATCAGAAGAATCAACATTGTGAAGATGTCCATCTTACCTAAGGCAATCTACAAATTCAATGCAATACCCATCAAATTACCAGCAATATTCTTCTCAGACCTAGAAAAAATAATGTAGATATTCATATGGAAACACAAACGTCCAAGAATAGCCAGAACAATCCTCAGCAAAAAAAAAAAAAAAAACAAAGCAGGTGATATCACACTACCAGACTTCAAACTTTACTATAAAGCTACAATCATCAAAACTGCTTGGTATTGGTATAGGGACAGGCATATAGATCAATGGAATAGAATTGAGATTCCAGAAGCAAAACCTCAATTTCTCAACCAACTCATCTTTGACAAAGCCTCCACCACCTACCACTGGGGAGAGGAGAACCTATTCAGTAAATGGTGCTGGGAAAACTGACTGACTACATGCAGAAGATTGAAACAGGACCCCTATCTATCCCCATGCACAAAGGTTAATTCCAAATGGATCAGAGACATAAATGTAAAACCTCAAACCATAAGAACCTTAGAAAATGAAGGAAAAACTCTCATGGAATCGAAACTGGCATCCAATTCCTGACAAACCCAACCCACAGCTCATAAGAGAGAATAGACAGTGGGACCTTATTAACTGACAGCTTCTGCAAGCCAA
>NW_006957888.1:0-726 GCF_000164805.1 Carlito syrichta
CCATTCTAGCGTTGATTGACAACATGTTTGGTATCTTTTTTTGTAATTGTGATTAGAGCTGCAAAAACATACTGGTGCAGGTATCTTTTGTGTAAAATGATTTGAATTCCTCCTGATATATTATCTACAGGGGAATTACTGAGTCACATGGTAGGTTAATAAGTTGTCCCTTTACAAACCACCACACTGTTTTCCAAAGGTGTTGCCCTACTTTTCAGTGGACAGGAAGTATTTCTTCCCAAATCCTGACCTGAATCTGTTGTTTGTTTTATTAATGATGAGCAGTCTTACAGAGGGTATGTGATATTTCAAAATGGTTTCACTTGCATTTCGTTGATGATGAATGAGGCTGAGCAATTTTCATGTGTCTGCTGGCTGCCTGTATCTCTTCTTATTAAAAGTGTCCAATCACGTATTTTCCACACTTTTCAAAGGGAATGTTTGTCTGATTTTTCTGAGGGTTTGAGTTTCTTGTAGATCCTAGATGTTATACCTTTTTACAGATATGTGGAGAATCGTTTTTCCCTTTCTGTTTGCTGTATCCCTGCTCTTCTGATGATTTCTGTTGTTGTGCAGATGCATATTAATTTGATAAGATCCCACTTGTCTAACTAACTTCTTAAGGCATGGGTATTTAGGACTCTCAATAGGAATTAGTTTCCGTTTCTAGTTTCCCTAATCGTCTCCTGAGTTTTCTAAGACTATTGTAGTCTGGTTTTTAGGTTT
>NW_006957889.1:0-376 GCF_000164805.1 Carlito syrichta
AAGCCTCAAGCTCTACTCAAAGATGGAAATTTAGGAGACAGAAGCCATTGTCATGGAAACTGGGAAACCCAGTGGAGGAAAAGGAGCCAGTTCTACTCTAAGCATGCTTTGGACAAGTAAGCCTTGTCCTTCTGCTGCATCACCTGGAGGATACATTTCTCCCCACAGGCCTAGGGGTCTCACCATCCTTTGGGCACTTCTTTCTTGAAATGGCCTTACTTTCTTAGGAGTAGAAGAGATCTTTCTTTAAAAGGTGTTGTTGTTTTTTTAATACTCAAAATTCATCTGGAGATGATGGTGAAATGGGCAGGGAATCAGATTAAGTCACACAGTTCTGGAGAATCACAAGTGAAAATGGTCAGTAAACATAAGGCTA
>NW_006957890.1:0-755 GCF_000164805.1 Carlito syrichta
CAATAAGGCAAATAGTAACAATAGACACGATTAAGACAAGTAGTATCATAAGACAATAATATGGCAGTAGTATCATAAGACACTCATAAGGCAAGTATAATAAGATGACACTAATAAGGCAAGTAGTATCAGACAACACTAATAATGCAACTAGTATCAGATGACACTAATAAGGCAAGCAGTATCAGACGGCAGTAATAAGGCAAGTAGTATTAGACAGCACTAGCAAGGCAAGAAGTGTCAGGTGACACTAAAAATGCAAGTAGTATCAGACGGAACTAGTAAGGCAACTAGTGTCAGACGACGCTAAGAAGACAAGTAGAATCTGACGACACTAAGATCAAGTAGTATCCGACGACACTAAGAAGGCAAGTACAATCAGATGACACTAAGAAGGCAAGTAGTATCAGACGACACTAAGAAGGCAAATAGTATCAGACGACACTATGAAGGCAAGTAGTATGAGACGACACTAAGAAGGCAAATTGTATCAGAAGTCACTAGCAAGGCAAGTAGTATCAGACGGCACTAATAAGGTTAGTAGTATCAGACGGCACTAATAAGGCAAGGAGTATCAGACGGCATTATTAAGACAAGGAGAATCAGACGACCCTATAACGCAAGGGGTATCAGACGGCACTAACCAAGTAAGCAGTAATAGACGGCACTATTAAAGCAAGGATTATCACGCGGCAATATATGGCAACTAGTATCAGACGGAACTAATAACGCAAGTAGAATCTGACGTCACTAAC
>NW_006957891.1:0-586 GCF_000164805.1 Carlito syrichta
CCTGTCTTTGTGTAGCTACCAGTACTCCTTAGGGAATCTTTCTTACGTGTCTTTCTTCACTTCTTCCCGGCCCTGTGTCTCTTTCTCGCCTGATAGTTGGTATGTATATCTGTTATCCCCCTCGCACTTCTCTCTTTTGCTTATTTTGACTTATGATTTTATCATTGTAACTGTTGGTTTAGATCACGTTTGTTGTTTACCTTCTGACTTACACCGTTTCTCGGTTTTATTGCCCTGTCTCTGTGTGGTTATCAGTACTCTGAATCCCTAGTTCCTATTCTATACATATATATAGCCTCATTTAAACAAACACAAATAAAAAACACAATCCCATTCACAATAGCCACACAAAAAAATGAAATACCTTGGCATCTTCCTAACCAGAGACGTGAAAGACCTTTACAAGGAAAAATACAAAACACTTCTCAAAGAAATCAAAATTGACACGAACAAGTGGAAAAATATCCCATGCTCGTGGATCAGAAGAATCAACATTGTGAAGATGTCCATCTTACCTAGGCAATCTACAAATTCAATGCAATACCCATCAAATTACCAGCATTATTCTTCTCAGACCTAGAACAAA
>NW_006957892.1:0-2433 GCF_000164805.1 Carlito syrichta
GTGGGTCTTGAACCTGCGGGCTCAGGCAATCCACTCACCTCAGCCTCCCAAGGCACGGGATTACAGGCTGAGCCACCAAGTCAGGCTCAGAATGTTGCTTTTAATGGAGAAAATGAATAATAGCAATAATAAATCCTGAAGCTTTTCCTGCCCTTTGAATTATAATTTCCAAGTTTGAAAGTTTGAAAACTCCTATATATTTGTTAACCAATACTTCAAACATAAATTTTTACTGATACTCATTTTTTGGTTTTTAAGATCATGATTTCATGTAACCATGTTAAACCAGTGGAGGATAACAACTCTATTTCATAATTGAGTTCCCATTTTTAGATTTTAGATTTAAAAAACTTTAGAACAATTCAAATATGAGCCAGCATGGGAAAAAATAATAAAAGCTGAGTTGTGTTTTCTTTAAACAAAAAAGGCTTGCATTTTTCTATTTTTAGTAAAGAATTCATCCTTTTTAAAAAATAAAGTGAAATAATTTGAAAAACTAATTTTAGTATTTTTCAATTCCTCTCAATTTTAAATGAGGGTAATGATTTTCTAGCAATATCTTACCATTGCTAACATAAGCAATGAGGCAAAACCTTAACCTAAAGAATCTCCCTGGTTCATGAGTCTGTCCTGTCAGATAAACTTTGTTTCCAATACTCACCAGTGGATGTTGATGACTCTACTAAGATGCAGTTGCTTCCCTCCTCCATTGTTGCAAAGGACTTATCTTCTTTCACAATGAATAAGAACTTCTCACTTGTGTGCTCTTTCAAATATTGTCTTTGAAAAAATAACTACTGACTATTCATGAATTTCAATGTAGAGTCATGTAAATTTACTTATGCAAGTATCTTCACTACTAAATTACCTCAGTGCCAATTACTATGTTTTACTATGAGGTTGACCAATTAAAGCACCTTGCTTTGCAAAATTCACTCACTGATATTATAAAATTTTATTTCTTTAATATGTGTATAATAAATGCCATCTACATACCTACAATATTTTAAAGCATCTAATTTTATTTTATACTGTTTTAAAATCATTTTCATAAATGGATTTACAAATCAAAGGAATTTTAACTACTATTTGTGTATTATAATCATAAATTAGTGTTGTAACTTTTTAAAATTGGTTTAGATTTTCTGAAATCAGACAAGTATCTCAGAGGGTGTTTTTATTGTTTTCTACCTTGCCATATTTTTTTACAATTCCTGAAATAGGCATTTTCCTTTATAATAATCATATTTCCCATGACAGTTTCTAGTTTGTTTAAAAATATACTTTCTTTGATAATGCAGTATATTGGAGATTTATTCTAATCACTTAAATGTGTGATCTATGAGTTTGGTGTTCCCTAAATTGAAAAGAGGATTCTTATCACAGAACACTAGGTCTTACATGCAAGACATATGGAACACACTTTAAAAGAAGTGTTAGCAGAATCAACAAATTATTTTAAACTTTTTATAATGTTTAGATATTTTTCAGGTTTTGGAGAATTTCACATATGCTATGTTTTTTATTCATCAGCCAAACAATCCTAACTTCTATATGAATGATATACTCAATTGTCATATATAAATAATTTCAACCAACATGTTGAAAAATGTTTTGTCATGTTTGAAAGTTTTCTGTGAAAACGCTATTGAAATAATAAAAATTGAATTTATTCTTAAATGAAGTCTAAACTGTGATGACAAAAAAAAAGAAACAAAAAAAGGAAAGAAAAAGAGAAAAAAAAATCCTACCTTTCTTCAGATTGACTGAATCTAGCCCTACATTATTGTCAAGACACTTTCCTCAAGTATTTTCAAGAATTAAAATATATAAAATAAAATATACATGTTCCTGCCCCGGAAATAACAAAGAAATTTACAATAAAAACAGGATGAAAATCTGGTGGATTATTTTATCAGTTTCTGAAACCAAGTAGATTGAAAGGATCAGCACCTAAAACACAAGTAAGTTCTTTTTCTCAATGACCCCCTCAACTTCCAGCTCTGGGATGGTGGGTTACACAACAGCAGGGCTGAGGTCAGGCCAACTTCCTGGGAGGAGGCAGGGGCTGACTGAGAGTGGGCAGGGGACTCTCAGAGGGTAGGCCACCACTGACTCCACCAAGAATACACGGGGGGAGGCAAGGAAGTTCACTTTCTCACTTATCAACACCTGCAAGACAGGCTAAGGCCCTCTCTCTAAAAAGAGACCAAACCCCACCCATCCCTTCTCAAATCACTAGAAAGATGGGTCGGTTATTTAATTAGGGAGTGAAACCCGTTGGGGCAGCTGGGAAGCTGGCTAAGATAATTTTATTTATGATGTCATGTCAGGTTCCTAAAGAAACAAAACCGGCTGTCAGTGTTGAGCTACACGCCCTGTACCGGGCTCTAGCTTGCTCCGGGGTTGCCGGCCCACTGGCCGCCCTGGGAC
>NW_006957893.1:0-713 GCF_000164805.1 Carlito syrichta
GTAGTATCAGACGGCACTAACAAGGCAAGTACTATCAGACGACACTAACAAGGGAAGTAGTATCAGACAGCACTAACAAGGCAAGTAGTATCAGATGACACTAAGAAGGCAAGTAGTATCAGAAGACACTACAAAGGCAAGTAGTATTAGACGACACTAAGATGGCAAGTATTATCAGACGGCACTAAGAAGGCAAGTAGTATCAGACTAAACTAAAAAGGCAAGTAGGGTCAGACGACACTAAGAAGGCAAGTAGTATCAAAGGACACCAACAAGGGAAGTTCTATCAAACGACACTAAGGAGACAAGTAGTATCAGATGACACTAAGATGGGAAGAAGTATCAGATGACACTATCAAGGCAAGTAGTATCAGACGACCTTAAGAAGGCAAGTAGAATCAGGCGACACTAAGAAGTGAAGTAGTATCAGAAGACACTAAGAAGGCAAGTAGTATCAGAAGACCAAAGGAAGGCAAGTAGTATCAGACGGCAATAATAAGACAAGTAGTATCAGACGGCACTAACAATGCAAGTAGTATTAGATGGCACAAATAAGCAAGTAGTATCAGACGGCACTAACAAGGCAAGTAGTTTAAGACGATACTAAGAAGACAAGTAGTATCAGACGACAAAAAGAAGGCAAGCAGTGTCAGATGACACTAAGAAGGCAAGTAGTATGAGACGAAACTAACAAGGGAAGTAGTATCAGAAAC
>NW_006957894.1:0-702 GCF_000164805.1 Carlito syrichta
TTGTTTGAGAGTGGGGGGGTGTCTTTGTGCAGCTGGACCTGTTCATGGGAAAGGCACGTGCTATCTTTGTTTCCTGTGTTGATGACTTTGCAGAGTTTGGGGATAAGACCCCTGGGATAGCATTCAATAAACGGCTTCTGGTCACCTGAGCAGGAGTCCAGTCTCTTTCTTTCTCCCCTCTCTATTTCTCCAGAATAACTGCTGATGCCACCTCACCTTCCATGGGACCTTCTAAATCTCTCTGCAGGGGCTGGCCCCCCACACCCAGTAAATGAGACTCATCACAGAGGAAGTTTGTCATGGGGGCACTATTCATATATGAAGACCAGTCCCTGGGCAACAATCACAGAGGAGGCACAGTCTCTGGGAATTTATTACAGAGGACTGCCTCTCACTGGGGCACCCATAACAAAGAAGGGCCAGTCATTGAGGCACCAATCACAGAGGAGTGCCAGTTACTGTAGTACATAATATATAGGTAGACCAGTCATTGTGGCATCCATCACAGAAAAGAACCAGTCACTGGACAAACATCACAGAGTAGAGCAAAGCTACTGGGGCACCCATCACAGCGTAGAACTAGTCTCAGTGTCTCTACCTGAAGCACCCATTACAGAGGAGTTCCATCACTCTGGTACCAGTGAAAGACGATGGCTAATCACTGGTGAAACCACAAAGGAGTGCAGTCACTGAGGTACCTAT
>NW_006957895.1:0-603 GCF_000164805.1 Carlito syrichta
GGCCTTACAGCCTCCTGCAAAAAAAAAAACAGGCAGTTGGTCAAATTCTCTATTACAACTAAGAAGAGGAGATGCTGGTTCCTGGTGATTGGTAATGACATATTTGTGGTACGGATATAGGAATTATCTCTGAAAAATGTGGGGCCTGGGACTCCCAAATGCCTGATTAGCATTTAGAAAAATAATGTAGGCTTGGAGTTATGAGAATATTCTTAAGCCAGGGAAAAATTAGCAACTGCCCAGAAGTTTGCTAGTCATATGGAAACTGATTTTTTTGTTCCACATTGGTAACATGAGTAGAAGCTTTTAGGGACATAGTGTCTCAGATTCCTGTTTTGATCTCAGCAATAAGACCAGATGTTTCCCAGTGCCCTGGAAGTACAGACCCGTGGCTCCCAGTAGAAAGACTCCAGAAAGTTCCTGTGGACTTGGACACCAAGACCCTCATTCTCTCCCAAAATACCTTCTAAACTTTGTGTAACATCTAAACCCAAGGTCTTTATTTCGAATAGATGAACTACCAGAAGTTTCTGAAGTACGAGGTAACCCTGAAATCAGGGATTACATTCAAAAACCCGAGATGATTACTTGTGTCCTACAATT
>NW_006957896.1:0-754 GCF_000164805.1 Carlito syrichta
CTGCAGGAGGGGCGTCCCCCACCCACCAGATGTTTTCTCAGGCACGAGGAGGGACAAACCCCCAAATTGTCTTATTGATCCCTTCGCTAGTTAATGTTCCTCAAAAGCAATGCAACAATCCCTACTAGCATCATGATATTCTGATAATCAATAACTTCTAAAGCTCATGCACACACAACACCCATGATGACTAACTTAAATTTTATTACCTTTCTATTCTATGCTAATACTACTTACACAATGCTATGGAAGCTCTTAGTTATAGCTTAAGCCAATTCCTAAAGAATGTGGCCTAGTCCAAAGATCATGCTGGGCTCTACAGGATGTGGCACAGCCCAAGGTTCACGGTGGGTCACTTTTTGGAACAATAGATTACAATCTCTTAACAAAATGGCTATTCTAAAGTCCTATATATCTATCCTAATTTCTATGAAAGTTTCTAATTCCTAATGCTCATATACAAGCTGATCATCAGCAATAAAGCTTCTAAAAATAAAACCCAAATATAAGCTGTAAATGTCCTAAGGCCCAAACCACAATAGTAGAAAATGGAGACAATGAAATTTCTAAAGTTAACTGTATTCTTATTAAACCTCAAAATATCATGCTTGATCATGCTTGAACTAACATGATTCCCTGACGTTAGCATGACCTATTCTACAATACTTTCTATTAATAAAATAAATTCAATTTCTACAATAGGTAGAAAAACCCTATACTAACTGTAGCTAAGCTGGCCCAAAAGAATGCAGCC
>NW_006957897.1:0-661 GCF_000164805.1 Carlito syrichta
CCAGGAAACAGGGCTTCGGGCTCCCCAAATGTTTCGGAGCAATTTAGCATGCGGATATCACGAATCGGTCATTTCAAGACTCTAGCAACATTCTGGTCTTCTTGAAAGTTGTAAACGGGTTACGGGCACTCCAAGTCCGATACGTTCCTCAGAAAAACTAAGGCCAGATTCCAGGACAAAAAGAATCTTCTTGCCATATTTGATGTAGCTCAGCTCTTAAGGTGAACCGTGTAATTCTTCCTCTTCCGTTTCTCTTTTTATTTTGACAGGGGACAAGAGTTTTGCAGTTGCCAAATGTTTAGCACATATTTTTAAAGGTAACCAGGAATCATGGATTCAACTTCCCTAGGAAGCTTCTGGGCACCTGTCTTTTTGTATTCAGAGTTTGGAATCCACATCGACAGGGAAAATCAGGGCATCTTGCAGAGAATGAAAATATTATCTGGTTCTAGGAGTTGTCATTAACCGGAATCTACAGGGCCTCTTGATAAGGATTTATCAGAAATCTGGACTTCTGGGTCCCAACATTTTTCAGAACTGGTTGTTTCGTGGATATGCTAAAAATGTCATTACAGATCCACAGGAACTTTCTGGTCCTCTTGTTCGTTGTAATCAAGGATCTGGCCCTACAAATCCTTTTGTGTCCTAGGAACATCTACGA
>NW_006957898.1:0-551 GCF_000164805.1 Carlito syrichta
CCCTTCCTTCCTTCCTTCCTTCCTTCCTTCCTTCCTTCCTTTCTTTCTTTCTTTCTTCCTTTCTTTCTTTCTTTCTTTTCTTTCCTCACTAGACTGCACATGTTGCTCTCAAACTACCCAACTCAGTCCATCCTCTCATCCTGGGACTCCGAAACTGCTGTGATCACAGGTTATCCATTTGGTCGACATTCTGGTCTTCCAGCCTGGTCTTGAATTCTGGGCCAGATGCAATCCTCCTGCCAAGGCCTTTCCTCATCCATGGCTTTCTGTATTTTGCTTGGGGTTGAGGTGATGGCTTGCTATGGTGTCCAGCATGGTCTCAGCTCCTGGGCTCTGGCCATCTTCCTGTCTCACCCTCCCTGAGTGCCGAGGAGACAGGTGAGAGTTGCCCGGCCGGCCTTCCATGGTTTGAGTCATGTCTGCCCTTTCCCTGAGGTGCCCCCTGGGATGAGCGAGCAGGCTCCCCCTGCAATTTTGTGGTGCATAGAGGGGTGCGCACCCTGATGGAGACACACCCCTGTGCAAGCATTCCCCCATGGCAGGATAGCTGG
>NW_006957899.1:0-720 GCF_000164805.1 Carlito syrichta
ATGTTAACATAATGGTTATTTCATTGAATCTGTAGGTTGACTAAAAGGCTAGTTTTTACATTAAATGAGGTAAGTAAAGTCAGGGAAACAAGCATCTCAAATTGTCATTTATGACAGCAACCTCAGAACTTTGACATTATAATGGCAGGGACCTTGACTACAGAGCAATCCTTAGGCTTCAAGAACTTGTGTACAGTGTTCTGCCAAATGCAGTAGACATGGTGGATTTAATTCCCAACAAGTGAACTATGCATTCACACCTATACAAATTTTCTCCAGGGATAAGTGATCATTCAAGTACCCTCTAAACGAGGTAGTCGTTTTTTTTTCTCAAAGCATTCTTTATTGAGCAAACTGAGAAACTCCCAAACTGGGGGTGGGTACCTGAGGAGGTAGTCCACGATAGACTTTTATTATTATGGTCACGGAATCAGATGGAGCTTGGTAATAGCACAACCAGACAATATTTTGGCACTTTACTTAGTTTAGAATCTTTTGGATGTTTTTAGTATTGTGTAACAGTCATTGGGCAGTTGTTCCTACAGGATTTGAACATTGCTTTTGCTAAGATCATAATCAATTTTCCAGAATTTCCAATTATCCAAATTTTTATATTCATGCAGAGTCTAAATACTTACTACTTTGTAAATCTTCATGTTGTTTTGGTTTATATATATAGGTCCCAATTTCCCTTTTTTTGTGCCTCATTTTAATGCTTGG
>NW_006957900.1:0-691 GCF_000164805.1 Carlito syrichta
CGCTTTGTTCCTGAATTGACACAAATGATCACAGTACATAAAGTTTTTAATTATGCAAGATACTTCCAATATGTATGTTTGTGTTTTCTCTTTAATGTCACTATGACTATCTAAGGACTGCTTTCAGCATCCTTCAATGATAAGCTGGCAATCTGCTTTATTGGGAAAATGTTGTTTACTTCCAAACGCATAAAAAAATTAAAAAGGGTGTGGTACTGTACTCAATTGGTTGTACTACACTGTATGCATGTGTGAATCTATCTGCCTCCTGTCCACAGAAAAAGGGCAAAAAACAATTTATTTTTTATTTTTCGCTATGCTTTAGGAAATTCAATTATCTAATTTGCCAAACTCTTACCTTGGTTTAAGCTACAAGTTAGCATCAATGTAAGCATCTGGGTGATTTTTACAATCTCTGATGAAAGCATTGACTACCACTAGGCAACATAACTGTGGGATAGGAGGAGAAAAGTACTTTTTGACTTCCTTTCTGCTAAAAGTTTTTCCTTTCGTGAACCTCATGAAATAATCATAACAATCTAGCCCTTAATATACACACTTTGTTAAGATAAGGTTCTGGATTATATCCTCATGTCCTCCATAGAGCGAATGATATCCTTTTTGAACATTTACAAAAGTGACAAAGTAATTTTCATTGAGTTTTACATATTTTATCCCCTAAAACACCGCA
>NW_006957901.1:0-660 GCF_000164805.1 Carlito syrichta
CTACAGTAGAATCTTACAGTTTCACTCACTTTAATGTGATCCATTGTGAATCAGATGACATAGGATCATGGTTGAACTAAGATGACACATCAAATGGTGTCTCTTGTCCACACCAGGCTGAACACTGGAGTCTAGGATTATATGCAAAGATAAAAACCTGCAGAATTTTAGCTTGGAAAGGAAAGAGGAGAGACAGTTCAATGCTGTAAGATCACGGCAGGCAAGTACAAAGTTAAATAAGGCTGGGTGCTGTGCTCATGCCTATAATCCCAACACTCTGGGAGGCAGAGGTGAGAAGATTGCCTGAACCCACAGGTTCAAGACCAGCTTAGACAACTTGGCGATACCTCATTTCTCATAAATAAATAAATAAATAAATAAATAAATAAATAAATAAATAAATAAAAATAAAATATCTAAGAAAATTTGAAAATTGTTAAATAAAATGACCAGAGTCTTTGGAAACCATAGAGGAAATGCTGATTTACGAGGTAGTCAGTAAAATAATGTACCATCTTCACTAAGTGGCAGAAAGGAAGGAAATTTCAGCTGCTGGAGCTCAGGGTGCCAAAAGACCCTTGTGTGGGATGGACCAGAGGCCCAGAAAGACCTCACTCAGACTGTCTCATGTCAAGACGTGAAAACTAAAGAGCTGCAGGG
>NW_006957902.1:0-800 GCF_000164805.1 Carlito syrichta
GTGGGACTATTTTTTATACCTTGAGGTAAAACCTTTCTTTGAACTCTCTGAAATAGATGCATGAAGTTCTCTGATGGTAAGATGAATGCTAATCATTTACAGTTGTTTGAATGCAAAGGTATAGTAAAGAAACAATCTTGTAAATCAATGACTATAACATTAAGGTTAGCAGGGATACCGGTTGGAGATGGAAATCCAGGTTGCAATGCTCTCATAATCTCCATAGTAGCATTTATAGCTCTTAAATCCTGTAAAAGTCTCAATTTACCAGATTTTTTTCTTAATTACAATATCAGAGTATTCCAGAGACTGGTAGAGGGCTCTATATGACCTGCTTCTAATTGTTGCTGAACTAGTTCTGTGGCTGTCTTAAGTTTCTCTGAGGACATGGGCCATTGTTCCACCCATACCGGTTTTTCATCTTTCCAGGTTATTGGGTCAGCAGCAGGAACAATGGCCCCTAGAATACATTTGAGCAACCAATGCCTGCTCAGTCTGCCTTTTCACTCACTTGGACAGGTTCCTGTATTCCTTGCCCATCCTTACCAAGTCCCTTAAAGGAATCAGCCCGTTTGTAACATTCGTGCTGAAACTTTATCATTAGGGCTATATAAGAGCATGCCCATCTGAGTAAGAATATCCCTTCCCCATAAGGTAAAGGGGATAGATGAAACTACATATGGGCAGAAGGTTCCTGACTTTTCCTCATCTTTCCAATTTAAAATCTGAGAACTTTTTGCCACTGAAGCAATTGGCCAATGCCTATAAGTCCTGAAAGAGCCATCTGAGTTGGCCATGAA
>NW_006957903.1:0-719 GCF_000164805.1 Carlito syrichta
ATCGTGGGCTACCTCCTCAGGTACCCACCCCCAGTTTGGGAATTTCTCAGTTTGCTCAATAAAGAAAGCTTTGGAAAAAAAAAACGACTACCTCGTTTAGAAGGTACTTGAATGATCACTTATCCCTGGAGAAAATTTGTATAGGTGTGAACGCATAGTTCACTTGTTGGGAATTAAATCCACCATGTCTACTGCATTTGGCAAAACACTGTACACAAGTTCTTGAAGCCTAAGGATTGCTCTGTAGTCAAGGTCCCTGCCATTATGATGTCAAAGTTCTGAGGTTGCTGTCATAAATGACAATTTGAGATGCTTGTTTCCCTGACTTTACTTACCTCATTTAATGTAAAAACTAGCCTTTTAGTCAACCTGCAGATTCAATGAAATAACCATTATGTTAACATCCTTCTTCTCAAACCTGGATGTTACAATAAAGAATTCATTTGAAACCATAAACCATCATGAATAGCCAAAACAATATTGTAAAAAGAAACAAAGCAGGAGCTATCGCAGTTCCAGTCTTCAAACGTTACTATATTTTTACAGTAATCAGCAGATCCTAGTATTGGTAGAAGAATAGGTCCATTGGTCAATGGATCAGAACAGAGAATGAAATCCTCAAATTCTTAACCCACACATCTTTGAAAATACCTCCAAGACCCACTGGGTTATTTAGAACATTTTCAATAAATGGTGCTGTGAAAAGGTTGACAACATGC
>NW_006957904.1:0-742 GCF_000164805.1 Carlito syrichta
CTCCACGTGGCACTTCCTGGTCCCTCTGTCCCTATTTAGGGTGGTCCTGTGGTCTGGGTGTAGCTGGAGTGTGGGGGGAGTACCTGGGCTGTCTCTTTTATGGCTAAGGCTGCAGAGGCTTGCCTGAGGTATTTAGAGAAGAAAAGCTGTTGTTTTCACTCACCTCTTCCATCTCCAGAGGTTCTCTCCCCATCTTGTGTTGGGGTTGATTCTAGGGGTCCTCAGGGATTGCAACTGTGTGTCCTTCTGCCCCCAGGTGGCAGTCTGATAAGTCTCAGCTTGGGTTTAGAGGTCAACCTTCAAAGCCCTAGGTCTGCTCTTCCATATAGGTTTCTTTGGTGAGAGTCGCAATCATGTGATGTCTGCTGTCGGCCTTCTTGGCCCTCTCCTAGTCTCTGTCAAAGGAAAATTTTTTCGTGTTTTAAAAACAGTAAGATTGATTGACTTTTTCTATGCTTATCTGTTAGGATCTCAGGAGGAACCACAGGATTTTACTGGCAAGCTGTATTTAACGTGGAAGAATGAAAAGTTAGCCTTCAAGTTGTTTAGCTTGGGGAACCGTTAAACTTTGAGGAGTTTGTGCACTCTGACCTTCTAGCTTTATGTGCCTCAGAAATAGTTCAATTCCATGTGTGACGAACACAACTGTGTATAAGAGTAAAAGAACCACCTGCTGCTTAGAAGCAGATATTTAATTGAACTGCTTTGGAGGGATAGAATATAATTCTAGCAGAGGAGTTTT
>NW_006957905.1:0-738 GCF_000164805.1 Carlito syrichta
GGGCCTTTGTAGAAAGCTGGAACTGCACAGGACAGGAGCCAAATCTTACGGTTACAAGCGACAAAACCAAACTATATTGACCTAAGGAAAAATGAATTCTCAAGCTCACAAACTGGAGTAGTGGCTTCAAGTATGCAGTATTTGCTCCAAGGGAGACTGCTTCAAGAGACTCAGTTTCACCAAGAACCATATATCTTTTTCTGCTTCTCTCTACCCACCATGGAAGGAGATTCACTCTCAGGGTCCCCACAGGAATGCAGTGTCATCCCCTGGATGGGAAATTCCAGATACTTCCTTTATCACAGCAGCATCTCTAGAATTCAGCATTGATCAGGGAGCTTTTTCTTCCCAAAGCAAATCTGGAAACAGTTATTCAATTCCCACCATATCACCTTAGGGCATGCTCGTACAGATCGCAGGCCCATCCCTGATCTAGTCTTTGCAGTCACAGGGATGTGGGCAGAAAGAAGGCATGCCCTAATAAACTAGTTACTCAGGTCTACAGGGAATGGGTATTTCTTCCATAAGAATGCTAAGCGTCAGCTACTCGGAAGGTGGAGGCGGAAGGATCGCCGGAGCCCAGCAGGTCGAGGCTGCAGTGGCCGGGAGCGGCCACTGCACTCTAGTTAGTGGGGGACAGAGTGAGAATCCACGCAAAAAAAAAAAAAAGAATGTTAAGTGTATGTTTGGCTGACAATGTGGAAATAAATGTGGAGGAAGCATCTGACAACTGTCTTC
>NW_006957906.1:0-546 GCF_000164805.1 Carlito syrichta
CCCAAAAACATGAGAATCGTACACTGATTCTCAATTGCACATGATGAGTATGCAGGACGACTGTTTTAGAGCCAAGAAAAATGGGATTGGGGGATGAAATGTACCCAGATGAGGGATGTGTCCCTGGCCTTTCTTGGCAGAAGGTCCTTGTTGCCTAGTCGGAGGGTCGACCTGTCTGGATCACATTTCACACCTCAGAGAGGAGAGCCAGCAGGAAGTCAGCCAAGGAGCCTTGGGAACTCCTGAACCATGCTGGCCCTGCCATTTGTGGGGGGTTAGGGTTTAAGGGTGCTGAACTTGGGGGACCTTCACATGTGGGGGGCTGGGGGAAAGAACTGACGGCAGAAGTTTTGCAGAAGAATGGATTTCTTTCTTTATTTCCTTCCTTCCTTCCTTCCTTCCTTCCTTCCTTCCTTCCTTCCTTCCTTCCTTTCTTTTCTTTCCTCATTAGATTGCTCAGACTGCACTCAAACCACCAACTTGGACCATGCTCTCAGCCTGGGCCTCCCATACTGCTGGGTTCTCAGGCTTTTCATTTGATCCTGG
>NW_006957907.1:0-664 GCF_000164805.1 Carlito syrichta
CATTCCTAATCCAAAAATCCAAATACCGAAATGCTCCAAAATCTGAAAATTTTGAACACTACCATGATGCCATAAATGAAAACTTCCATGCCTGACCTCGTGTCTTGGGTCAAAGTCAAAATGAAGTCAAAACTTGGTTTCATGCACAAAAATATCATAGGAAATTTCTTCAGGCTATATGTATAAGGTGTATTTAAAACAAATAAATTTTGTGCTTATGATTGGGTCCCATCTCCATGATATCTTATTATGTATGTACTAATACTCCAAAATCTAAAATTTTCTGAAATTCAAAACACTTCTGGTCCCAAGTATTTCAGATAACAGATATTCAGCCTGTATTAATTGCCTGTTAATGAGCTTTTGCATGCATTGTTGATAGACCGTCAAACTGTTAAAGGTTTTCTAGAAAGCAGTTCAATGATATATATATTTTTTTAATGAAATGCCCCCGGCTTTGACCCTCTTCCCTATCTTGGGGAGGTGAATCTCCTCTCCCTCTCTCTCTCCCCCTCATTTATTTTTAGATAAACTATATTTTCCAGTTTAAAAAAAAAGAAAAAGAAATGTCCCTGACTATGGCCTGGTGCCATAACCTATGCCTGCAGTCTCGGCATTTTGAGAGACTGAGGCAGGAGGCTGGCTTGAGCCCAGGAGGTCAAGA
>NW_006957909.1:0-348 GCF_000164805.1 Carlito syrichta
TTTCTAGGCAGCTGACTTAACTAGATGACTTAACTAGCTACCCAGCTGGCTAGCAGGATGACCTTGCTACCTAGCTACCCAGTTAGCCAGCTAGATAGCATGCTGTCTTAACTAGCAGGCTACCTATGTAGCCCATTGACTTGCCAGATGACTTAACTACTCAACTTCCTAGCTAACCAGCTGGCTAGTGACCTGACAACTAGGTTACTTAACTAGCTAGCTAGCCAGCTGACAACTCACTAGCTTCCCAGCTAGGCAACTGGTTAGCCAGCTGAATCAACTCGCTGTCTTAACTAGCTTACTTAACCAGCTAGCTACCTAGCCAGCTATCCAGCTAGCCATCCAGCT
>NW_006957910.1:0-300 GCF_000164805.1 Carlito syrichta
CTAGCCAGCCTACTAGTTAGTCAGCTAGTTAAGTTAGCTAGCTATCCAGCTATCTACTTAAATGAGCTAGGAAGTCAGCTAAGTATTCAGGTACCTAGTTAAGTCAGCTAGCTAGTCAGTTTACTAGTCATCTACCTGGTTAAGTCAACTAGCTATTCAGCTAGCTTGTCAGGTAGATAGCTAAGTCAGCTAGCCATCTAACTAGCCAGTTGACTAGCTAGTTAAATCAGCTAGCTATTCAGCTAGATAGTTTGTTTGCTAGATAGTAATGTTAGCTAGACAGCCAGCTAGCTAGTCAGC
>NW_006957911.1:0-582 GCF_000164805.1 Carlito syrichta
AGATTCTGCTTGGAAACTCTGTTTCTTTTTTCGCCCTTTCCAAGATACCCTGTAGATTTTGGGGATTGAGGATTCGTGTAACTCATATTCCTTATTCTTTCTTAGCAAAAGGTCATGTAGTTGTCTGTATATAAGGACTCCACTTCCCCAGATTCATATTTAAAACACCCCAATTCGTGTTTTGCCCATTGAAAGACCACCTGAAGCTCTTTTGGGATTGAGAACACGAGTAACGCAGATTCCTTATTCTTACTTAGCAATAGGCAGTGAAATTTCCTGTATGTGAGGACTCCCATTACCCAGATATCAAATTCAAAGCCTGATTCGTGGTTACCTCTGAGGAAGACGGCCTGTAGTTTTTGTGATTGAGCACTCATGTAACCAGGATTCCTTATACTTCTTTGGCAATATGACGTGTAGTTTCCTGTATATGATGACTTTCATTAACCAGCATCCCACTTCACTCTGCAGGATACCGAGACAGTTCCTGTTTACTGAGAATTTCAGTTGTTTGGATATCAAGAGAAAGACTACCATAATGTTCTTCGGGAACTGTAAATCCAAGATTCCTGGTTTCCCTTC
>NW_006957912.1:0-324 GCF_000164805.1 Carlito syrichta
GTCAGCTTGTTAAATCAGCTGGCTTCCCAGCTGGCTAGCTAGGTAGCTAACTAATTAAGTTAGTTAGTCAGCTGGCTAGCCAGCTGATAAGCTGTTTAGATCAGTTAATTAATTCAACTGGCCAGCCAGCTGACTTGCTAGTTAAGTCAGCTAGTTAAGTCAGCAGTCCATCCAGAAGGCTAGCTAGTTAAGTCGGCTAGTTGAGTCAGCTGGCTAGCCAGCTGGCTAACTAGGTAGTTATCTAGTTAAGCAGCTGTCTAAGTCAGCTGGTTACCCAGGTATCTAGCTACTTAAGTCAGTTAGTTAAGTCAGCTGGCTACCCAG
>NW_006957912.1:1596-2705 GCF_000164805.1 Carlito syrichta
CTCATTAAATCAGTTGGCTAGCCAGCTTGCTAGCTAGTTAAAAAGCTAGTTAAGTCAGATAGCTAGACAGCTGACTAGCCAGTTATTTCTGCTCATTAAGTCAGTATGCTAGCTAGGTAAATAACTAGTAAACTCAGCTAGTTATATTAGCTAGCTAGCTAGTTAAGTCAGCTAGTTAAGTCTCCTAGTTAGATAGTTAGCTAGCAAGGTAGCTAGCTAGTTATTTCAGCTATTAAATTCAGCTGGATAGCTGTGTAACTAGCTAGCTAAGTCAGTTAGTTAAGTAAGTTGGCTAACCAGCTGCCTTGCTTGATAGCTAACTTGTTAAGTCAGCTGGCTAGCCAGCTGACTAGCTACTTAAATTACCTAGTTAAGTCTTTTCGTTAGCCAGCTGTTTAGATACTTAACTAAGTAATTATATCAGCTAACAGGCCAGTGAGATACGTAAGTAGCTAGTTATTTAAGTCAGCTGGTTAGCCACCAGTCTAGCTAGTGATGTCTGCTAGTTAAGTCAGCTGGCTAGCCAGCTGGCTATCTAGTTATGTCAGCTAGTTGAGTCAGTAGGCCAGACCGCTGCCTAGGTAGTTATGTCAGCTAGTTAATTCAAGTGGCTAGCCAGCTAGCTAGTTTAAGTCAGGTAGTTAAGTCAGTTTGCTAGCCAATTGGCTAGGTAGGTAGCTAGGTAATTAAGTTAGCTGGCTAGCCGGCTGTCTAGGTAGTTAATTCAGTGAGTTAAGTGAGCTGGCTAGTCAGCTGGCTAGCTAGGTGGCTAGCTAGTTAAGACAGCTGGATAGCTGGTGGCTATCTGGTAAAATCAGCTAGTTAAGTAAGCTTGTTAGCTGGCAGGCTAGCTAGGTGTCTGGCAAGTTAAGCTGGCTGGTTTTCAGGCTGGTCAGGTAGGTGGCCCACTAGTAAAGCCAGCTGAAAAGACGACTGACCAGCAGGTTGGCTGGCTAGTTAATCCAACTGGCTATCCAACTGTCTAGCCAGCCAGATGGCAATTAACCCGGCTGGTTAGCCACCTGGTCCACCCACTAGCTCTCTAGCCAGCTGCCTATCCAGCTAGCCAGCCAGGTAGCTAGCTATTTAAGCCAGCTGGCTAGCCATGT
>NW_006957912.1:4026-5099 GCF_000164805.1 Carlito syrichta
GTCACCTAGCTAACTCTTTAACCAACTAGTTAAGTCAACTATTTTACTCATTTACCAACTAGTTAAAACAGTTATCTAACTCATTAACCAAATCGTTAATTCAGCTAGCTATCTCGTAAGCTAACTACTTATGTCAGCTAGCTAAGTGAGCTACCTTACAATCTAGCTAGGTAATTCAGCTAGCTAAGTCATCTAGCTCACTAGTTAGCTAAATTTAAGTCTGATACTTAAGACTGCTACATAACTAGTTTGCTTATGAGTTGTCAGCTCGTTACTCAGCTAGATATATAGTTAGCTAACTGTTTAATTCAGGTAGCTAAGTCAGCTAGCTAACTAGTTAACTCACCCAGTTAAGTCAGATAGCCAAGTAGTTAAGTCAGTTAGCTAAGTCAGCTACTTAAGTCAGTTTTCTAATTTAGTCAGCTGGTTTAGACATCTAGCTATCTAGTTAGTTAAAGGTTTAAGTCAGCAGGTTGAGTCAGGTTGTTAGCTAGTTAACTAATGGGTTAAGTCAATTGGTTAGGTCAGCTAACTAGCTAGTTAGCTAACTATAAGTAAGCTAACTAACTATATAGCTAGCTAGTTAGCTGACTATTTAAGTCAACTAATCAGCCAGGTAGATGCTAGTTAGTCAGCTAATTAAGTCAGCTTTCTAGCCAGCTGGCTAAAAATGTAGTGAGCTATTTAAATGTGTTGTCTAGCCAGCTGGCTAACTGGTTAATTCATCTAGGTTAAATAGTTGGCTAGTCAACTGGCTAGGTAGGTAGCTAGCTAGTTAAGTCAACTAGAGAGCTAACTGACTAACTAGTGATGTCAGTGAGTTAAGTCAGCTGGCTAGACAACTGGCTAACTGGTTAAGTCAGCTAGCTTAGTCAGCTGTCTAGCCAGCTGTCTAGGTAGGGAACTAGCTAGACAAGCCAGCTTGCTAGCCACCAGGATAGTTGCTCAAGTCAGGTAGTTAAGTCAGCTGGATAGCCTGCTGGCTACGTAGATAGCAACAAGTTAAGAGAGGTGACTAGCCAGCTTGCTAGCTTAAGTCAGCTAGATTAGTCAGTTTACTAGCCTGCAGGGAA
>NW_006957913.1:0-1183 GCF_000164805.1 Carlito syrichta
AGGCTTTATCAATATTCTATCATTTAGTCCTCACACTAATTCCATGAAGCAGACACATTATGATCCTCATTTCACTAAGGTTCTAAGAAGTCAAGTCACTCCAGCAAGATTCCCCAGATAGAACGACCATCCAACTTCAGAGCCTGTGCTCTTACTTACTCTGCTCTGATGCCTACCCACCAAATAATAAAGGAAATACAAAAAGAAAGTACTGTGCTCTCTCAACTACTAGAATTGGGCACAGGGTGAATTTTGGAGAAGTAGACACATTTTCCCCTAATTTGATTTTCAAAGAAATAAAATCAGTTCATCACAAAATCATGTAAATATATACACGACCTAGCTATAAGAAAATCAAGAAAGAAAAGCTAAGAATCAGCTCCTTAAAAGGGTCATTGGCATTCACCATAAGGAATAACTCCATGGTACTTGCAGTCTGATGATTAATCAAACCAGGCACCGGTAGCTGTTAGGAATGAGACTGCATTACGTAGCTACCAAAGGTCCAACATACTAAATACAAATATGGAGACTTCTACACTCCAAAATGTACTCTCTGCAATAGATACCTTAGCTGTCAATCGCTTAAATGATAGGGAATGTACTGCAAATTTAACTAAATTATGCCAGACAGCGACCTTTTAATAAAACATTTTGTTGTAAAAAATGGGGAAATAATGAGCTGCCATGAATGAATAAGCTAAATGTAAGCCTTATGCTATGACCACAAAGGAAGATCAGAGATGCTGAATACTAGTACCCAGGTCACAGGGACTCATCACACATTCCTTAACACTGACCAAACTTGCCACTTTTTGCCTTTAGTAAATTCTCATTTACTTGATTTATATATGCTCCTTCTCCTTTGAAGTTACTAATGGAACCTAAGTTCACTCTATACCTAGTTTGTGTATTTCCATGAAAATTAACTTGCATCTATGAGGATGTACAGTCATGCATTGCTTAACAACAGGTTTATCTTCTGGAGAATGTATCATTAGGTAGTTTTGTCATTATGTGGATATCATAGAGTGTAGTTATACAAACCCAGATGCTACAATATATAACCTACTCTGCACCTAGGCTATGTTGTATAGCTTATTGCTCCCAGACTGCAACCTGTATGGCATGTGACCATACTGAAGACTGTAGGCATTGTAACACAATGTTGAGTATTTGTAAA
>NW_006957914.1:0-6481 GCF_000164805.1 Carlito syrichta
GGCCAGTGACAGACATCACTTTCTGTGACACTAAGACATTGTGAGTTTTGCCATGCTTTTTCCCTCCCTGCCCACCAAGACACCTGCAATTCTCCGGTGGCTTCTCTAGTAGCCCGGGTCCTTTGTGAGAATGATGACATATATATACATAGTTTTAATTCAAGTTTGTTACATGATGAGGTTTGGAAGGCTTCTATTTAATCTATTGCCCAAGTAATTCATGTGGTATCCGAGGGATAATTTTTAATCCTTATCCCCTTTTTACCCACCCTTCAGATTCCCCAGTGTCATCTCTTTTTTTGTTTTTTGAGTTGAAGTCTCACTCTGTAGCCTAGGCTCAGAGGATCCTTCCACCTCAGCCTTCCAAGTAGCTAGGACTACAGGCATGTGCTATCATGCCTGGTTTATATCTTGATTTATTGTAGAGATGAGGTCTCAGGAAGTTGCCCAGTTTGGTCTCGAACCTCTGGGTTCAGGCAGTCCTCTGGTCTTAGCCTCTGAAAAAGCTGGGATGACAGGCTGAGTCACTGCACTTGGCCATCATCTCATCTTTATGTCCATATGTACCTAGTGTTTAGCTCTCTCATATTAGTGATAGAATTTGGTATTTGATTTTCTCTCTGCATTAATTTGCTTAGGATTATGGCATCTAGCTGCATCCATGGTGTTTCAAGAGGCTTGACTTCAATTTTTATGGCTGTGTAGCATTTTATAGTGTATCTGTACTGTTTTTTTCTTATTCAATCCACTGCTGATGAGCACCTAGATTGATTTCCTTTCTTTTCTACTGTGAATACTGTCACAACATACATATGTGTGCAGGTATGTTTTGGTGAAACGATTTGTGTTTCATTGGATATATACCCAGTTTTGGTATTGCTGGGTTGCATGGTGAATCTATTTTTAAATCTTTGAGCAAACTCCAAACTGCTTTGAAAAGGGATGCAAAGCTGTCTTTCTTACCAACAGTGTATGAGTGTTCCTTTTTTGCATAACCTCATCAATATCTGTCATTTTTTGACTCATTAACAATAACCATCTTTCTAGTGAGAGATGACATCTCATTGGGAATTTGATGCATTTCTCTCATGATTAGTGATGTTAAGCATTCTTTTCATTTGTTTGCTGGCTGCTTGTATGTTTTATATTAAAAGGTGTCTGTTAATGTCTTACCCATTTTTTTAATGTTATTTGGTTTTTTCTCTTGGGGATTTTTTTGTTTCTTACTGACTGAAAATCATGTCTTTGTTGGATGCATAGTTTGCAAATATTTTCTCCCATTTGTTGGTTTGTCTATTTACTCGGTTCAAAGTTTCTTTTTGCTATGCACAAGCATTTTAGTTTAATGAAGTTCTACTTGTCAATTTTTGTGTTTGTTACAATTGCTTTTGAGTATTCAGACATAAATTTGTTGCCTGGGCCAATACCTTGCAGTGTGCTTCATGGGTTTTCTTCTAGGATATGTATAGTTTATGGTCTTACATTCCTGTCCTAAACTCATCTCGAGCTCATTTCTGCATGTGGTGAGAGGTGGGCGTTGAGCTTCATCCTTCTGCATATGCTCAGTCAATTCTCCCAGAACTCTTCATAGAAGAGAGTGTCCTTTCCTCAATGATGATTTCTGTCTACTTTACCAAGATCAATTGGTGTCGGTTGTAGATGAGCAGGTTTATTTCTGGGCTCTCTGTTCTGTTGTACTGACCTATGTATCTATTAGGAAAGCATTTTCAAAGCTAGAACAAGGAGGTGCACTCTCACCACTTTTTAAATATAGTGCCGGAAGTCCTGGTCAGAGTAATCAGGCAAGAGAAATAAATAAAATGTATCCAAGAAGGAGAAAAGAAAGTCAAATTCTCTCTCTTCTCAGAGGATATGCTTCTATATTTAGAAAACGGTAAAGATGTCAACAAAGTAATTCTAGATTTAATATATGACCTCAGTTAAGTCTCAGAATATAAAATCAAATTTCAGAAATTAGTAACATTTCTATGTGCCAACACCATTCTACCTGAGAACCAAATCAAAAACGCAATCACTTTTACAATAGACACACATACACACACACCTGGAAATAATCTTGTCTAAGAAGATGATACATGTCTACAATTGGGAATACAAAACATTGTTGAAAAAAATAAAAGAGATACAAACAAATGAAAAATATCCCATATTCATGAATTGGACGAATCAACATTACTGAAATGTCTGTACTTCCCAAAGCAATCTGCAGATTCAATGCAATTTCTATCAACCCACCAGTGCCATCTTTTACAGAATTAGAAAAACAATTCTGAAATTTACATGAAAGCAAAAAAGAGCCCAAATAACCAAATAATTTATAATCAGAGAGATTCTTAGGAAAGGAGAACCACTATCGTATAATTAATTCCCTATTGTCAAAATTCAGACATTTCTTGAATTTTGATAATATTGACTCTATTTCAAAAAGCATTATTTTTGATACCTGCACTCACATGTTAATTGCTGCACATTTCACAATTGCACAGATGTAGAACCAACCTACTTGTCCAGGAGTCGATCAATGGATAATAAAAAATGTGATACACACACACACACACACACACACACACACACACACACACACTTTGGAATACTATTTAGCTATCAAAAAGAATGAAGCAATATCATTGACAGCAACCCGTATGAACTTGGAGCCCATCATCCTAAGTGAACAAACTCAGGGAAAAAAAAATCACATGCTCTCACTTATACATGGGAGTTAAATTAAGAATCCTCTCAAGAGGTTAAACTAGGTTCCAAATAATAACAATCCCAAAGGGACAGAAAATGGTATAATGGACACTTCGAAGGGGAAGACACAAGGGGTATAGGGATGAAAAATTACCTGTTAGGTACAAGGTGCCCATGTGTGGGTGGTGGATACAACTAAAGACTGGAACACAAACTATTTACACCTCCTAAATTGATGGAAATAAAGGCCAGGCATGGCTGGATTATGCCTGTTGTCCCAGCACTTTAGGAGCCTAACACAGGATGATCACTTAATCTCTGGAGACCAGTCTGGGCAACATAGACCCCAACACTACAAAAAATCAGGCAGTTATGATAGCACAAGCTGTGGTCCCAGCTACTTAAGCAGCTGAGGTGGAAGGATTATCTGCAACTAGAAGGTGAATGCTGTGGCGAGCTCTGATCATTCCATTGCATTCCAGCCTGCATGAAGAAGGGTGACTGTCTCCAAAATAAAATAAAATAATAATGATATTAAGTCATCTTTTCAATAAAATGAAATTTTATGAAGGTAAAAACATTTTAAAAACTATTTGTTAAAAATTTTGTGTGTGTGTGTCAGAGTCTAACTCTGTTGTCCAGGCTGCAGTGTAGTGGCAAAATCATGGCCACTGTAGCCCCAACCTATTGGGGTCACGTTATTCTTCTGTAAGGCTAAGAGCCTTCCCAAGTACCTGGGACTGTAGGTGTCACTAACAGGGCTGCACAATTTTTAACAAAATTTTATTGTGAAACCTGAGTTGCCAAGTTGCCCAAGCTGGTCTTGAAACCCCTGGGGTTCATGCAATAGCTCCACCTCTGCCTCTCAAAGTGCTAGGTGTGACCCACTCTGCCTGACTGTTTTAAAAATATTTTTGTGATGTGCTTTAATAAGTGTCATCTGCACACATTACAATTAAACAAAAGTAATAAGAAGTTATTTCTCAGGGCCTTTCTTAGAAAAAGTTGGAAAATAGCATAATGTAAACTATTTTGCAAATGACATTGACCCTTTCTCGACTTGCCCCACTTTCAGTCTCTGTAACACTGAAGAGTGACTTCACTCCTACTAATGGAAACTGGTAAATTAATATCACCATTGGCGGCCAAAATCCAAATAACAGATACCAGTGAACAAGAGATAGATCCACCAAGAAGCAAGTGAAGAAAAAAAGACAGTGAAGAAAATGGCTGTTAATACAGCATGACGGGGTCGGTGACTCACGCCTACAATCCCAGCTCTTTGGAAGAAGGCTGGAGGATTGCCTGAACCCATGGGTTCAAACCAGTCTAGGAAACATGATGAGACCTCTTCTCTACAATAACCTTAAAAATTAGCTGGGCATAGTGGTGCATGCCTGTGGTTCCAGCTACTTGGAAAGCTGAGGCAAAAGGATCACCTGAGCCCGGCAAGTGGAGGTTGTGGTGGCCATGAGCATGCCACCGCACTCCAGCCTTAGCGACAGAGTGAGACTCCTACTCAAAAGAAAAATTTTGATATGGAAGCATGTAAATGATGCCTTCTGCACTGGACAGGACCCAGTGTCACTGCAGCTTCTGTTGGAATAGGGCCAAGCAGGAATGACAAGCAGGTTGATGCCCCTTTGTGGTGTTGTTTTCAGGACCAGAACGGGGTGTAAATAAGAAGGTGGCATATCTCTGAGAGCTGAAGCAGTAATTCCAAAGCAGGGAGCCCAGGCAAAGCTTCTCTTCAGTTACAGCTATCATATTACATTCTGAGGCAGAGTAGGTATTTATTCAGCAGACAGGGTGAGGTGAACAGCAGATATGATATGGTGTAAAAGTCCATGCATTGTGACTAGGGTAGAACTGAAGACACACCAGAGTAACTTTTTCTTTCTTATTCAACCAAGGGGCCCAACTATTCACCTCCAGTGTTTCAAGGCTTTCATATTCATCAGCTGAGCTTCCTGGAGAAGTCTTCCAAAGGGCCTTTCCTTGCTTTCTGGTTACACATTAGTGACTCTCCACAGCATGAGGCACATTAGCTGCTCTGGTTATTCTGGGATCAGGGGAAGTGCATAGCCTGGAAAGGGCAGGACAGGATTCTCTGAAGACAGCACTCAACTCTCTCTTGCTAGAGATGCAGGTTACAGGCATTTGTCCAAATCTTATGTTTCAGGAAAAGAAAATCTAATGCCATATGTTGTGACCTATAAGTGGGATTTTTTTGGTTTTTGAGTTGGAGTCTCACTCTGTCACCCAGGCAGGACTGCGGTGGCAGTCTCACAGACACCACAGATGTGACCTCTGAACTCAGGCAATCCTTCCACCTCAGCATTCCATGTAGTTGAAACCATAGGTGCATGCCACCATGCCTGGCTAAGTTTTTGATTTATTGTAGAGATGAGGTCTTGCCAAGTTGCCCAGGCTACTCCTGAACCCCTGAACACACACAATTCTCTTGCCTTGCCTCCCAAAGTGCTGGGATGTCAGGCTTGAGCCACCACACCCGGCCAATAAGTGGAAGTTACACGAAGAAATTGCAAAGGCAAATAGAATGACATAGTGGACATTGAAGACTCAGAAACTGGAGGGTCCATAGTCATGAAAAATTACCCACCAGGTAGAGTGCACACAAGTGTGCTGGAGGGTACACTTAAAGACCAGGCTTTTTTACACTAATAAAATGCATCCATGTAAGCAAAAATTATTTGCAGCCCCTGAAGCCATTAAATTTTTTTTATCTGTTCAAGAACTGTATATTTTCTTTTATGTGTTATAATTTAATCTTAAAGTAATTAAGTATCCTCCCAAAAGATGAGTTGTTTTATTCTTATCATAATAATCAACATCATGGAAATGAGAAATGTACAAAAATCGTAGGACAGGTGAGTATGATATATTAATTGCATTCCCAAGAGCACGCAGAATCCTTTCAGGCCTGTTGGGATTGTCCCTGTGTTTCTGGTATGAGTTTTTTTGTGTGTTTTGTTTTTTTCAGAGTATTGTACACTCTTCTTTACAGCCATCATGATTCCCAAGTCCAAAAAAAAAAAGAAAGGTTGCACATCAAACCTACGGATTAATTATTGAATATTTAAAAGTTATCATTTCAAATTGATAAGTTAAAATAATTTGCAAGATACAGCATTTATGTTATATTACAACATCCATTGTTCTGGATGTGTGTGTGTGTGTGTGTGTGTGTGTGTGTGTGTGATGTGTGCCTGTGAATGCATGTCTCATCACCAGCCCTATTCCCAAATCTACTTTGAGTGAGTGAGGCCCAGACTTGAGGTCCGGCTTGCGGTTCAGGGTTGCCTAGCAGAGCACAGCCCCTGCTTTCTCTGGACTATGTGTGCTATATGACCACCAGATCCCACAAAAGGATCCACAGGAACAAAGGGGTGCTGGGTTCTCTGAAGCCAATCTCCTCTTGTCTCCCCTTTAATACATTTCTTTTTCTTGACCTAACTACTCAGCTCGTCCTCTTTTTCTCCACATTTGCCTTACAGTATGGAGCCAAATGCCTCCTTCTCAAGAATTCCAAACATAGGTCCTGACGTTGCTATCTGAGATAACTTTCTCAACTGTTCGAGAGAGTGGTTCTTCCGGGAAGACAAGATGGCGGTTTCTTAGAAAAGAGCCCTCGAGGTGTGCTCTCCTTGTCTTGAGCAGACTTTCCTCCCTTGGTCACTTTGGTCACCATCTGCTGAGTCCACGGAGCCGGGAAACTCAGCGAGAGGTGTCCTGTCCTTGTTGCTCC
>NW_006957915.1:0-5862 GCF_000164805.1 Carlito syrichta
CTGTTTATGTGTGAAGGTAACTAATAACTGAATACCTTTACATGGAATCACTGTTGTGTTTTATGATTATTAACTATTTGTATTTTCCCTGTGAATTATGCATTTATAACACTTAATTCATTTTTGTTGTAAAATATCTTCTCTTATTTTGTGTAAAACCTTTTTATTTTCTGCACATTACTTTTTGCCAATTCTATACATTAAATATTACATGTTTTTCTAGTTTATTATTTGTCATTCAGTTTTATTTTTGTCATACAGGAGTTTAACATTTTTATGTAGTCATATTTGTTTGACTAAGGCTTTTCCCAAAGGCGTTTTTCTAAATTATTCCTTAGGCTTTATGTTTTGCTTAACTCCCTCACCTAAGATTATGAAAACATTCTTATATGTGTTTTTCTTGTGTGTTATTTTACAGCTTAAAAACAGATTTTCTCCTTTAACTCTTCTGCGAGTTTGGTCTTTTTGCTTGTTTTGATGTGTATTATGTGGTGTATGCTATAACCTATATTTTTCCAAATGGATAACTGAAGTTTACGGTATTTGTATTCATATGCTTGTCTTTTCTCTCTTCCCTGGTGTAGAACATTGGTTCTCAAAATGAAGTCTCTTGACCAGCAGCAATAGGATCACCTGGAAACTTGTTAGAAATTCAGATTCCTGGTGTTCTACCCCAGACCTTCTGTATCAGAAACTTTGAAGGTGAGGTTCAACAATCTAGGCCTCAGCAAGCCTTCCAGGTGATTCTGATATCTGCTGAAGTTTGCAACCTGCTGGGGAGAATTCCTCTTAGGGCAGGCATATCTGTGGCACTAGGTCCCACTCCTTGGCTTCTCTGGGGTGTTGGACTAGCCAGCTAGCCTTCCTTTTCTCTCGTCTCAATGTTTTTTGTTTTTGTTTTTTTATTCGGGGTCCCTGTTTCCTGGGCTGGAGTGCAGTGGCATATTCGAGCTGCAGCCTCAACTTCCTGGGCTCAAGCAATCCTTCTGCCTCAGCCTCTCAGTAGCTGGGACCTATAGGTACCCACCCCACTACATCTGGCTGGTTCTTTGACTTTTCTGTGGAGATGAGGTCTTGCTATGTTGCCTAGGGAAATCTCAAACTCCTGGGCTCAAGCAATCTTCCTGCCTCAGCCTCCCAAAGTATTGGGATTATAGGCATGAGCCACCACAACCAGCCTTCTCAATTTTTAACTTTTTGCTGAAGCATTCTTGACAGTATTCAAACATACTGTTATTTATCCTTTGAACCTCACAATCCCCTTTAGTTTCTGATGTCTCTCCTCCCTTATACAACAACCTCCTCTGATAAGTTCTGTCTCTCAATTATGCTCCCGCCATTCTCCCTAAACCTACCTAGCCAAGCTTTTGTCTCCACCACTCCAACAACTGCTCTCAAGGTTACCATACAACTCAGGTAGTGGTCAGTTTTTTTTCCATATGTTATCTGACTGGCTTACTCGATTAGCAACATTTGACATTTTGGGTCACTCTCTTGTTCAGATATTTTCTTCATTTGACTTTGAGGATATCATGCTCCCAGTTTTCCTCCTACCTTGGCATCTTTTTCTTTTCTTCTTCTTTTTTTTTTTGAGTCGGAGTCTCTGTCACCCAGGCCGGAGTGCAGTGGCACACTCACAGCCACTGCAGCCTCAACCTACTGAGCTCAAGCAATTCTTCCACCTCAGCCTTCCAAGTAGCTGGAACCACAGGCAACATGCTCAGCTAATTTTTCTTGATTTATTGTAGAGATAAGGTCTTTCTATGTTTCCCAGGCTGGTCTCATGGAATTCTCTCATCTCGACCTCCCAAAGTGTCAGGATTATAGGCATGAGCCACCATGCCCAACCTCCTTGGCACCTTTTTCTGTCTCCTTTTTAGTGCTTTCTCATTTTACCCTATTTAAACTTTGGAGTGCCTCAGAGTTCAGCACCTAGTGTTACTTTGCCACCTATACAGATCTCTCAGTTATGGCTTAAACTATTACTAATATGCTGATGACATCCAAATTTTTATCTCAGTCTTGCCCTCTCTTCTAAACTGTAGACTTCATATCCACTGTCTCAAAAGACATTTCCTTTGGATGTCTGAAAGACATTTCAAGCTCAGCACATTTAAAATTAAGTGACTGATTGTTTTTTCCCCCCTTTACAACACTACTTCCAGTCATTCCCATCTCTGTTAGGAAATCTTTCCAGTTACTCTAGCTGAAGCCAATTGCTCTAGCTAAAACCACTCCTCTTGCATGTGCTGTACTTCTCACTAGCACCATCATCTCTAGTTTGACTTGTAGCAGGTGCCTGTTTTCTTCAGCTCTGCTTTTCTTCTCTGTAAAGCTGCTTGAGGAATCCCTGTCAAGATAGTGTAGTGGCTACCCATCTCAGAAGAAAACTTTAGACTGCCATTTTGTCCTTGACTTCATCTCTTACTCTTCTTCCTCTTGCTGCTGAGCTCCATCCTGGCAGGTGTTGTTTCTTTGTGGAATGTTGTTCTTTAAGTATCCACAGGAATCTCTTCCTCTTTCAGCTTTCTCAGATATCAACTCTTAGAGATCTTCCCTGACCATCTGTCCTGCTTTTTATTCTACATTCTATGGTCCTTCTCTGTTTTATTTTTCTTAGTTGAATGTATCACTTTCTAACACAATGTATTAATTAGGTTTTAAAATTTGTCTTCCCTCCTGGAATACAGTACTTGGCATGTAGTCTGTGTCCATAAATATTTGCTAACCTGGGCAACATAACAAGACCTAGACTCTACAAAGAAATTAAAAAATTAGCCAGACATGGTGGTGTGTGCAGGTAGTACCAGCTATTCGGGAGGCTAAGGCAGAAGGATCATCTGAGCCAAGGAGGTCGAGACTGCTGTGAGCTGTGATCACGCAACAGATTGAGACCCCAACTCAAAAAAAAAAAGTATTCGCTAAACAGATGAATGAATAAAGCATTCCACTCTCACTTTTTGAGTGCTCTGTCCTTTTCTCACTGTTTTGAAACATTTTTATCATGGCATGTTATAAAGTTTTAATGGGCTCCTATTATGAATTCACATTTACCTCGTGTGTTTCAAGGTGTGGGTGTGGCTTAAAAACTGATGAATATGTACAATCTATACTGTGTTATCTGAGTGTTGTGATCAGTAGCCAGGAGGTCAGTGGTTGCATTTAGTTTAACTGCTTGTTGAGAGCATTGGAATTCAAAGCCATGTCTCCAGGTTCTAGTTCCATTGCCATTTTGTAGTGTGAACATCTCCTAGTGATAGTGTCATTTGGTATGCCATAATGCTATTGGGCATTTTCCTCCTCGCTTTGCCCCATGCATGGTTAACTTAGTCATCTGATGGCACGTGATTAGTGTGGTCACCAACCATAGGAGCTGCTCTTCATCCAGGTAGATTATAGATCTTAGGCAGCAGGGTAAAGTTCAGCAGGAATGTAGGATATTTTGGGGGGAGGGTCTCTGCATTTCACTATATGATTTTGGAAGAAAAGTATGTGGAAAGAACACTGGCTGGTGGTTATGAAACACATTCTGTTTACCAGTAACTAATTTGGTGATATCTCTGTTTTACTTTTTTCCAGCATAAATGATATCTCTCACATGCCAGGGAGCTTGGCAAATGATTATAGCACCAAGTCAATGGAAGATATTACTATTAAGAATGATGAAATATTCTCATAGTTTTTCTATATGTTGGAGTACTTTTAATTTGGTTTTATGTACAATTGTTCCATAAATGTCATTTTAAAGCCTTTGCTGTCAAATTTTGTTGTTTTTCTATAATAGCAGCTGTGGGTGTGGCTTAAAAACTGATGAATATCTACAATGATGAACCTTTATGGAGCAATGAAGGGCTGCTTATAAATTGTAGCCACAGTTATAATGAATTCTGTGTCAGTTATTTGGAATCCCTAAGGGTGAGCATTTTTTGAGGGGGGGAGTTAGGATGGTAAAAACTGAGAGCATTTCTATTCTGGTAATCTTACTTACTCATGATTTTTAAGGGACTTGGAATGTTTTTGCTTGACCATTTTAATGATTCTTCCTTCAAACGTAAGTTTAAGGTGTTTTGTGGGTATAGTTTCTGTCATCATATACTTTGGTCACAGCAGTTACATGTAATAACACTTATGGATGATATCCTACCTGTGTCTACTGTCTAAAGCTGTAAATGTTGGGTTATGTGGAGTGAAATATTTCCTATTTGGTATCTTTAGCTCATGCACATGAGTAGTTTTAGGCACAGTGCATGCATCCGCTTTTATTTCAAAAGAATATGGTGTTAATATGTATTGTAGGCAAATAGTTAACTCTAATATAAGTAGTTTCACTCTGTGGTGTTAAAAACATCACCTGGAGCTGACTTACAAGAAGTAAGGAAGCTTTGGTGGTATTTATTGTGTTTTGAGGCAGTCTTGCTCTATTACCCAGGCTGGCATGTAGTGCCGCTACCATACCTCACTGCAGCCTTAAACTCCTGGGCTTAATAGGTTCTCCCATTTCAGCTTCCCAACTAGCTGGCTTGCAACATCATGCCTAGCTAATTTTTAAATTTTGTGTAGGGATAGTTTCTCATTATGTTTTCAGGCTGGCCTCAAACTTTTGGCTTCAAGTGATCCTCCGACTTGGGCCTCCTGAAGTGTTAGGGTTAAAGGAGTGAGCCACTGCGCTTGATGAGCTGTGTTTTTTTTTGTTTTTGTTTTTGTTTTGAGTTGGAGTCTCACACTGTCACCCAGACTGGAATGCAGTGGCCGCTCCCGGCCACCACAGACTCGACCTGCTGGGCTCTGGTGATCCTTCCGCCTCAGCCTTCCAAGTAGCCGGAATTACAGGCATGCGCTACCATGCCCAGCTGATTTTTTGATTTATTGTAGAGATGAAGTCTCGCTGCCCAGGCAGGTCTCGAACCCGCAGGCTCAGGCAATCCACTCACCTCAGCCTCCCAAGGGCACGGGATTACAGGCTGAGCCACCGAGCCCGGCTATGTGTGGTATTTTTAATCAAAGTATCCAGAACGTAAATTTCTCAAAATAATTCTAGAAAATGTTTTTTTGTTTTTTGGTTTTTTTTTTTCAAAAGCAGAAAAGAAAAAAGGCAGGGTGGAATACCAAAAGTTGAGACAAATGAGGATATCTGACTTCTCTCAAAAAAACCCACTGTACTTGTAGGATTAGGGTTAATATTTCTGGTTTTAATATATTTACAATTCTCTGAAATTGACTCATTTTCTTTTCTTTTCTTTTCTTTTTTTTGAGTTGGAGTCTCACTCTGTCACCCAGACTGGAGTGCAGTGGCTGCTCCCGGCCACCGCAGCCTCGATCTGCCTGGCTCCAGTGATCCTTCTGCCTCAGCCTTTCAAGTAGCTGAAACTACAGGCATGTGCTACCACGCCCAGCTACATTTTCTTTTTAAAAGGCAATGCTTAACATGCTTCCTGATCATAAAAGGTTGAGTATTGAATATGTCAAAAAAAATACACGTTGAATGTGGTGTTTAAAATTAGCTGCTGCTTAATTTCTTTAAAAAAATTTTGTTCAATTTAGTCTCTTTCTTCCTAGTGGTTAAGAGTTTACATTTTGACAGTAACATCTGTTCTTTTGTGTGGGACTTGTTTTCATGAGAATATTTATGCATATTAAAAATAACAATTTTTTTGCAACCCCCTCAGGTCCCCTATCACTGTGGGAACTTTTCTCTCCTCTCACTAAATCCTGCTTTCTTAAAAAACAAAAAACAAAAAAAACAATTTTTGTGAGTTGTTACAGGGGGCCAGCCCCTGCAAGTTTTGGGGGGTCCCTTGGAAGATGTGGTGGCATCAGCGAATCTGTAGGGACAGATATTAAAAGAAGAGAGAGAAGGGGAGA
>NW_006957916.1:0-4118 GCF_000164805.1 Carlito syrichta
GATTCTAAAGAAAAATTGTATCAAAATATTTCTTGCATATACACATTTGTATGAAAGATTAAGCAACAATAGCACACACACATGCACACACATATATATCTGCTTTAGTGTATGCATAATATATCTCTAGAAGGTTATACAAGAATTTGTAACAAGCCAGGCATAGTGGCTAACACCTATAATCCCAGCACTTTGGGAAGCCAAAGGGAGAAGATTGCTTAAGGTCAGGAGTTTGGGACCAGCCTGGGCAACGTAGTGAAACCTCATCTCTCAAAAACAAAACAAAAAATCTAGGTGTGATGGCACAAGCCTATAGGCCCAGCTACTCAGAAGGGTTAGACCGAAAGATCACCTGAGCCCAGAAGATTGAGACTGCAATGAGCCATCATCCTGTCACTATATTCCATCCAGCCTAGGTAACAGAATGGTATTCTACCTCCACCCCCCAAAAGAAAAATAATTGGTAACAATTGATATTTTGGGGAGAGGAGACTTACTTTTCAGCAGATCCCTTTTTATGTCATTTCAGTGTCTTAACCTTTACTCAAAAGTAAATACTTTACAAATAATGACTTCTGCTGTGCTTTCAAGGCTACATTTTGCTATCATGTTTGGTTATCTGTACATAGAAAAATAATTACTGCAGCTTATCTCTGGTTTTATTTTCCAGGACTTTTTGGCATTAGGATGTCACGTGGGTATATCAGATGAACACGCTGAAGAAAAGGTGAAACAAATGAAGCTACTCAGGAAGTAAGTCATAGGACTAAATTAAATATCAAATAATTGATGTATAAATATGGTGCAACCAAATATCCCTTGATGGACATTCAGATGCCTGGCTTACATTGTGAATGGAAATAAACATATACTACAAGGTGACATAAAGTATAATGCCATTTTTTGAGGCTCAAAATTAAGTAATACTAAAACACATACACTTTTTTGAGATATATACTTACTGATAGGACTGATTTTTTAAAAGTCAGTGGAATTACAATTTTAGACAGAATGATCTTCAGGATGGTATAAAGGCAGGGGCATAGCATAGAGAAGAGCACACAGATAGATACAGTGGTGTTAGTAATGATCTGAGTTTTAACTTGGTGGTGTATTAATTAAGTTCATTCTCTTATACTGCTTTGAAGTATATGGTTTATAGTTATTTATGAGTATTTCCTAAAATAAAATATATAATGACAGTCATAAAATGCAAATATATCATTAATCACAAATGTAAATGGATTAACTTCTTCAGGTTAGAGACAGAAATTGTCAAATTGGATTTAAAAAGATAACTCTTGGTATACAGCTACAGAAGGCACATCAATAACATAGACCATAGAAAAGTTGGAAATAATGCATGAAGCAATTCTGCTCAAAAGGAAGCTGATGCAGTTTCATATAAAAATTTCCTGCATAAGTGTATATGTTGTCAATATCTTTATTATGGGGGAGGTAGTCCGGGTCTCACTCCATTGCCAGGAGTGCAGTGGCATGATAACGTTCCTTAGTGTCACAGCAGTATAAACTTCTGGGTTCAGGTGATCCCTGCTCCTCAGTATCCTGGCTGCATGCACCACCCCGAAACGTGGTTCCATCCCAGGTCCACAGCCCACCACAGAGTGCTGCCTGACTCCCGCTGTGTGGACCACAGAGTCTGGCTCCCTGAGACTGGAAGGACCGTGGCGCTGGGCCCCCGCTGGCCGTGGAGCTGGGTCCCCCCATTGTGGCAGAGCTGGGCCCCCTGCTGGCCGCAGTTCTGGGCACCCCGTACCACCACGAGGGAGTGTCAGTGAGGCCGCTCTTGGACGTAGACCCTAAACCGTGAGTTCACAGACTCTCATTTTCTTGAATATTCTTACCTGTGTTGTGGCATTTGCTGCAAGTGGAATTGCTGGATTCTATGGTTTGTTATGCAAGTTTGTTATGTTAGGAAAGTGCTATAGGTTTCTCCATTTTAGATTATCATCAGTAATTGTTCGCAGGTTCGATTCACATCCCCTTTAACATTTTTATTTTCCGTTTTGTTGTTTATTTTTTCCTAATAGTCATTTAGTGGGTGTGCAGAAGGATGTCATTCCTCATTTGGGTCGTTTTGTTCCTATTATCATGGGAACAGAGATCGGAAATGTGTATAGAATTCTAAGTGTACATACAGGAAAGTTAATTGCAAGTACAACATTGTACAGCAGGACTAGAAATTATTCATTCTGAATAAATGAGATGCTGTTGACTGTTGTTTTGACTCATATTTCCATAATGTTTACTTTTGTGAATCTTTTCATGTGTATTGGCCATATGCATATCTTATTGGAAGATGGGTCTATTCAGGCTAATTTCCCATTCTTGAATTAGAGTTTTTGAAATTGTTTTATTGCTGATTCATAGGAGTTTGAACATTATTATATCATGCATTTTGATCACTTAGAATTATATTCTGAAAATAATTTTTTCTCTTATTTCGAGTAGCTAATTTTCTCTGTTGGTAGTGTTCTTTTGATACACAGAAGCTTTTCATTTGGATGAAGTCTGTTTTGTTTTTCACCCTATATTTTGGTGTGTATAAGCAAGAGTTGACAGATTCACTGTCATGAAGAATTTCTGCTGAACATTTGTCCAAGTGTGTTAGAGTTCCAACTCTCTCCTTGTGTAATTGTATGAAGTTCAAGTTAAAAAACTTGATGGTGCAAGACAAAAGGTTCACATTTACTCACATGCATGAGAGAATCCAGTTTTCTGAGAACTGTGTGTCAAAAGACTGCCCTATTCCCACTGAATGAATGTGGCAATAAAGGTGTACACTGATTCCTCGTGTTCGTTCTGTTCCATGGATCAATAGGTATGTTTTGATACCATTGCCTCTCTGTTTTGTTTATTAGAATTTTGTGAAAGCAGAAAGTGTGAAACCCTAAACTTTGTCCATTTTGAAGAGAATTTGGACTATTCAAGGTCTCATGCAATTCTACTGAAATACAAGTCATTTGGGTTTTGGTAGAGTTTTCATTTTATTTGTAATGCTTTGGGTAGTAGTGGCATCATAAAATATCATGTTTTTATTTATTGAGCCCCGTATTTTGTTTTCATTTCCTTATGTCCTCTGCAATTTCTATCAGCAATATTTTGTACTTTTAGTGTACGATTCTTTTGTCTGCTGAACTGTTTTTACTATTTTGTTGTTTTGGCTGCTATTGTAAATGAATTGCTTTCCTAGTGGTTTCTTCGGGTTGACTTTGAAAGTATAGAAAGACACCTGGTTTTTGTATGTTGAATTTGTGTCATACAACAATGCTGAATTTATTAGTTCTGAAAGTGTGTGTGTGTGTGTGTGTGTGTGTGTGTGTGTGTCTGTTGAACTTGTTGGAGCTATCTATACGTAACGTCGTCTCTCTGTGAAGTGAGTTAACTTTACTTCTTCCTCTCATGATAGGATACCTTGAAAAATTATTCTTTCTTTAATTGTTCTGTTCAGCATTCTTAACACTATCTTGAAGGGAAGTCATGGAAGACTATATCCATGTATAGTTCTTGATCTTTTGGGAATGGCTGAAAATTTCATCAATGTGTCATCATGTCAACTTTGTGTTTTTCTATATGGCCTTTATTATGTGAAGGAGGTTTTCTTCTATTCTTACTTATCTTTTAGTGTTTGTACCATGAATTAGTGTGCACTTTTCTCAAATCCTTTTCAACAGCAGTTAAGAAGGTTGTATGTTTCTACTTTTATACTGCTAGTGCGGTATGTTCCTTTGATTGAGTTTTGTATGAAATGACATTTATGTTTTGTAAGTTGTGCTATACATGTTTCCCAGAAATAAATCCCACTTGGCATGGTGTTTAATTTAATTCATTTTAATATACTTTTCTGAGGATTGGTGTCCAAAATGCTGATGAATGCCTTACAATTAATACTTTAAGAAACAGCGCAGATATTCCACACCTGGACCAGTAGTTTGGGGATATCTGTGGACATCCACTCAGAGAACAATCACAGCCAATGATAGCTGTTGCTTTGCTAAGTCCTTCAAAGTCTCTGGAAGTTGTCCTAAGGTAGGTATGCAGCCACCAGAAACCTTTGGTCTCAGTGAGAACATTGAGAGTGTTGATCTAAAGTAGAC
>NW_006957917.1:0-715 GCF_000164805.1 Carlito syrichta
AGGCCCACATAATTAGGACGTATTCTTAACGGGGATCCAGCAATCTTGGCTTCCAGGGCCCTCCTGACCTTTTGGGTGAATGAATATTGGTATATAAAAGTGTTTACTTCCATATCGTCAGGTAACTTCCGGGAGTCTTATTGAGAACAAAAAGAATCTGGGTTACAAGGTTTACCAATCCAAGAAGTGTACATGTCCACATTATAAGGGCTATTCTGGAATCTGTGTTTCTTATTCCACACATTATTTAGTGCTACATGCCTCTTGGATATGACAATATTGTCATTATAGATACTCAGCAACCTTCTTGTCTTCTTGATAGTTGTAACCGAGAATGTGGACCTAGAAGTCCATGGGTTCCTCTGGAAAACAAAGGGCTCATTTCAGGACCCAAATATTCTTATCACCATATTTGTAGGTTACTCTGGTACTCAGATGTACCTTGTAATCCTAAAACTTTCCGTTTGATATTCAATTCGGGTAGGGGCCTGGTGTTTTGAGGTTGCTAAAATGTTTATTAGGTACTTTTAAGTGTAATCAGGATTCAAGATTCCACGCCCTAGGAATTTTCTGGGCATCTGTCTATATTTATACATAGTTTTGGGGATCCACATCACGAGGTAAAATCAGGGCATCTTGCTGAAAATGAAAATGAAATCCGGTTCTAGAATTCCTATTTCGCAAAATCTACAGGGTCTCTTCATATGGTTTAATC
>NW_006957918.1:0-792 GCF_000164805.1 Carlito syrichta
CACCCAATGCATACTTTGCCATAGAAGTCTGCCGGACACTGAAGGCGACGCCTCAAAGCAGAAATCTAGAGTGTAAAAGTATATCCAATAATAAGCGAAAGTACTAAGGATTCACTCTCCAACAGGCCTGTGACTGGGTTTTATCACTACCATACACAGGCAAATTAGAGGGCAAATTTCAAAAAGAAGGAAGTGAAGTAGCAAACACAAGTTCACATAGTGTTACATATGGATAACTAAACTATGTATATATTTTTCTAAACTTCCTTATAAAATTTCTGGTCTAAGTGAATAGATCAAATAGTGGTTGTCACACCTTTGGACAGGAAAAGACACAATTGCCATGACGATGGCTGGGAGGCAGAGGCAGACTAAGAGTTTTGGCACATAATAAAACTAGGAACGTTCTGCCTGGCTAGAGGCAGGAAAACAAAACTATTAAAGCAATTTCTGCTTACAGAAACAAAGGCTTCTGAGAACAGAGACTTAAGAATGGCTCAGAGAGTCAGAGAAAAATGAAAACTTAAAGCACAGAATGTTTTTCTGCTGTAAGGCTTTACCCGAAATTTTAACCTAACTGTTTAAAAGGTTTACTTTCAAATAACATAAGCTTTTATGTCACATATACAAACTGGTCACTATTCATATACCAACACTATAGGTGTCACTGATGCTTTTGTGTCAAAAGCAGATCTCTAACATGGGTCTTCATAGACCTCAACTGTATAGTAGTAGATGTTGGTTCCCAACAGAAAGGTGCCCAGCTTGGGGGACCCTCACATGTGGAGGGTT
>NW_006957919.1:0-5936 GCF_000164805.1 Carlito syrichta
AGAGGTTGCACTAGTTTGCATTCCCATCAGCAGTGTAGAAGTTCCTTTTTCTCCACAGCCTAATCAGCATCTGCTGTTGCTTGTTTTATTAATGATGGCCATTCTTACAGGGATTAGGTGGTATCTCAATATGATTTGATTTGGATTTCTCTGATGATGAGTGAGGCTGAGCACTTTTTCATTTGTCCGTTGGTTGCCCATATACCTTCTTCTGAGAAGTGTCTATTCATGTCTTTTGCCCACTTTTTAAAGGGGCTGTTTGTTTTTTTCCTTTAGGTGCATTTAAGTTCTCTGTAGATCCTAGATGTTAGGCCTTTGTCAGATATACAGTTGGCAAATATTTTTTCCCATTGTGTGGGCTGTCTCCCTGCCATCTTGATGATTTCATTTGCTTTGCAGAAGCTCATTAGTTTGATGAGGTCCCACTTGTCTTTCTTATTTCTTAAGGTATTGGCCTTTAGGGTTCTGAATAGGAATTGGTTGCCAGTTTCAATTTCCATAAGGGCGTCTCCTGCATTTTCTAAGATTCTTATAGTTTGAGGTTTTATGCTAGGTCCTTGATCCATTTAAAGTTGATTTTTGTGTATGGTGATAGCTAAGGGTCCTGTTTCAATCTTCTGCATGTGGTCAACCAGTTTTCCCAGCATCATTTACTGAATAGGTTCCCCTCTTCCCAGTGGTTGTTGGTGGAGGCTTTGTCATAGATGAGTTGGTTGAGAAACTCAGGCTTTGCTTCCAGAATCTCTATCCTGTTCTCTTGGTCTGTCTATGTGCCTATTCTAGTACCAACACCAAGCTGTTTTGAATACTGTAAACTTATAGTAAAGTTTGAAGTCTAGAAGTGTGATATCCCTGCTTTGTTTAGTTTGCTAAAGATTATTCTGGCTATTTGTGGTCATTTATGTTTCCATATGAATTTCTGTATTGTCATTTCCAGGTCTGAGAAAAATGATGTTGATAACTTAATGGGTGTTGCATTGAATCTGTAGATTGCCTTCGGTAGGATGGACATTTTAACAATGTTGATTCTTCCTATCCATGAGCACTGAATATTTATCCATTTGTCTGTGTCTTCTTGGATTTCTTTGAGCAGTGTTTTGTAGTTCTCATTTTTAGGTCTTTCACTTCTCTGGCTGGGAAGATGCCGAGGCATTTCATTTTTTTTGTTGGCTATTGTGAAAGGGATTGTGCTTTTAATTTGGGTTTCTGCCTGCTTGTTTTTGGTGAATAGGAATGCAACTGTCTTTTGCACACTTATTTTGTACCCTGAGACTTTTCCAAAGTCCTTTATCAGTGCAAGCAAGTTTTTGACAGATTCTCTTGGATTTTCAAGTTATAGGATCATATCATCAGCAAAGAGGGATAACTTGACTTCCTCTTTTCCTATTTGGATACCCCTGATTTTCTTATCTTGTCCAATTGCCCAAGCTAAGACTTCCAACACAATATTGAACATTAGGGCTGAGAGTGGGCAGCATTGTCTTATTCCAGTTTTCAGGGGAAATGTTTCCAGCTTCTATCCATTTAGCAATATATTAGCTATGGGTTTATCATAGATGGCACTTACTATTTTGAGGTATGTTCCTTCTATACCTAGGTATTTGAGGGGTTTTATATTTGAAATTGCCTGAGGTCTTCCTTTGGTTTTTCCTCATTTTTTCCTATTTTGAAATTGGATGATTGAGTATTCTTTCACTTTTGTTTTGGTTGTCGGTTTTTGTACTTTTGTTCTTCTGGGTCTTTTTTATATTCATTTTTTATAGTTTAAGAGGTATGTCAATAGATGTTTGAGGGTTTGACCTGAAACCATCCCTTTTTTTTTCCTTCGGTCTTTCTGTTTCTCTTCTCTACTCACTTTGTACTAGGCATGTGTGTGTGTTTAGTTTTCTTGGGGGTCTTTTGTGGCTGAACGTTTTGTTCTGCTTTGTTGTTATTCCAGTTTGTTTTGGAGTGTGTATATGTGTTTAATTGCTTTTGCATTGGTTTATGCTTTGCATCATCCTATAATTTGGTAGTGGGGAGTGGGTCTCAGGGAACACATACCACAATAAGTGAACATTTTAATATGCAAATGGTATCTGATTCCTAGCACCGCATCCCACACTTTATTCTAATTTGGAAAACTACAAGAAACAGCAAAGCCTCCCATTCACCATTCCATTTCAAAATAGAACAAATCCAGAGCCCAGATCAGGGAAGAATAGACGTCTTAGCAAACGTCAGAAGGGAAAGCCTCTCACTGACACCAAATAATAAAACCAAAGAGAAAAACAAGAAATCTGTCACAAATGAGGAAAAGCCAAAGGAAGACCTCAGGCAATTTCAAGTGTACCAAAAGCAAAACTCCTGAAAAATCAGACCTTGGTTCCCAAACAATGGAATTCACTCAAGACTGTCCCCAGAATATGACAGAGATTAGGGAATGGTTGGAAGCAGTGAATAGGACTCAAGAAAGACAAGCTGCAACACTGAAAGAACTTACAACAGAGATTCTTACAATAAAAATTTCATCCAGTAAATAAATAACAAGATGACAAGCATGGAAAGCAGAATTAATCTAGCTGAAGAAAGAATCTTAGAACTTGAAGTCCAGAACATGGAATTAACCTGATCTGTAAAAATAAAAAAACATAGAAAGAAGACTCAGAAAGAAAGAACAAAGACTACAAGGATGGGTGAATATATCAAGGGACTGAAGCTATGCCTGATTGGTATCCCAGAAGAAAGGGAAATGGAGAACCACTTGGAGCAAGTATTCCAGGAAGTAATCCAAGAAAACTTTCCCCATCTCACCAGAGGTGTGACCAGCCAAGCAGAAGAGATACAGAGAACACCCACAAGATGTCAAATGAGAAGACCAGCCCCTAGACACATAGTAATTCACCTACACAAAGTAGGTACAAAAGAAAAAATCCTAAAGGCAGCAAGAGAGAAAGGTCAGACTACATACTGGGGAAAACCAATCAGAATAGCAACAGACCTATCAGCAGAAGCACTACAAGCAAGAAGAGACTGGAGCCCTATATTCAAAGCCCTCAAAGATTAACAATTTGAACCAAGAATTTCTTATCCAGCCAAGCTCAGCTTCCTCAGTGATGGAGATTTAAAATCCTTCCCAGACATCCAATCCCTAAAAGATGATGCAGTTTCCAGACCATTTCTACAGGAGACACTTAAAAAGGTATTAAGTACAGAAGAAAGAAGAAAAAGATTGACCACACACTTCCCAAGAGAACATCAGAGCAGGAATCAGCAGAGAATACAGCACCACAAGAAACTTGAAAACATGCACATATATTAACTCCAGAGCCAAAAGAAAACAATCAAACAAAGAAAAACTTTGTAAGAACTTCATGACAGGGAAAAACAGTCATATTTTAAAAATCAGCCTGAATGTGAATGGACTAAATGCACCACTGAAAAGACACAGAATGGTGGAATGGATAAGAAAGCATGACCCAATTATTTGCTGCATGCAGGAGACTCATCTCACTTCAAGGGACGCACACATACTCAAAGTTAAAGGTTGGAAAACAAGTTTCTAGGCAAATGAATCACAAAAAAAGGCAGGAGTTGCAATCTTAATATCAGACAAAACAACCTTTAAGCTATCAAAAATTTAAAAAGATGTAAAAGGACACTATATAATGATAAAAGGTTCAATCCATCAACAATAAATATCCATCCTAAACATATACACACCCAACACAGGAGCACCAGCATTTATAAAGCAACTACTAAGTAAACTAAAAAAAGATATTGATTCTAACACTATTATAGCACGGGACTTGAATACCCCACTGACAGCCCTAGATACATCATTGAGGCAAAAAAACAAGGAGATCCAGAACCTAAACTTGACATTTGACCAAATGGACTTAATAGATATCTACAGATTATTCCACCCAACAACCACAGAATATACATTCTACTCACCTCCAAGATTGATTGCATCCTTGGCAATAAATCAAGCATAAACAAATTCTACAAGGTTGGAATCTTGCCATGCATATTCTCAGACCACAGTTGAATAAAAATAAATATCAACATCAACTACATTTCCCCAAAGCCCACAAAGACATGGACACTAAACAGCATGATGCTGAACAGCGACTGGGTCAATACTGAAATCAAAGAAGAAATTGAAAGATTCCTGAAAACAAATGAAAATGAAGAAACATCTTACCAAAACTTCTGGGATGCCATGAAATCAGTTTTAAGAGGGGAATTCATATCTTTATGAGCACACATCAAGAAAATGGAAAGATCAAAAGTGGAGAGCCTAACAAATCACCTAAAGGAGCTAGAAAGAGAAGACCACCAAACCCCCAACTTTAGCAGAAGAATACAAATCACAAAAATAAGAGCCCAAATACAGGACATAGAGGACAAAAATATCATAGAAAACATCAACAAAACAAAAAGTTGGTTCTTTGAAAGAATTAGCAGATTGATGGCCCCTAGCCAGAATGACCAAGAAAAAGAGAAAAAGCCCAAATAAACACAATCAGAAATACAAAGGATCAAATATCCCAAAGAAACACAAAAGATTATCAGAGATTACTATGTACACCAGTATGGAAACAAACTTGATAACCTAAGTGAAATGGAGGACTTTCTGACAACATACAACCTCCCCAGGTTGAAACAAGAAGGCACTGAGACACTAAATAGACCAATAACAACCCAGGAAATTGACTCTGTCATACGAAAACTACCCTACCAAAAAAAGCCCTGGCCCCGGATGGGTTTCCTGCAGAATTCTACAAAATGTACAAGGAGAAGCTGATACCAATCCTACTGAAAGTATTCCAGGCCATTGAGAAAGATGGAATTCTCCCCAAACCATTTTACAAAGCTAACATCACAATGATACCCAAACCAGGTAAAGATCCAACAAAAAAAGACAACTACAGGTCAATATTCCTTATGAACACAGATGCAAAAATCCTCAACAAGATTCTAGCAAATCAGATCCAAAAACACATTTCAAAAATCATCCACCACGACCAAGTGTTTCACCACAGGATGCAGGGCTTGTTTAACATTCACAAGATGATAAATGTCATTAAATACATCAACAGATGTCAAAACAAGAACCACATGATTATCTCATTAGATGCAGAAAAAGCTTTTGATAAAATCTAGCATTGCTTTTAGATAAAAACCCTCAAACGTTGGCAAAGTCTCAGGGTACAAAATAAATGTGCAAAAGGTAGTTGCATTCCTATTCACCAACAACACGCAGGCAGAAACCCAAATTAAAAGCACAATCCCATTCACAATAGCCAACAAAAAAAATGAAATGCCTCGGCATCTTCCCAGTCAGAGAAGTGAAAGACCTATACAATGAGAACTACAAAACACTGCTCAAAGAAATCCAAGAAGACACAGACAAATGGATAAATAATCAGTGCTCATGGATAGGAAGAATCAACATTGTTAAAATGTCCATCCTACCAAAGGCAATCTACAGATTCAATGCAACACCCGTTAAGTTATCAACATCATTTTTCTCAGACCTGGAAATGACAATACAGAAATTCATATGAAAACATAAATGACCATGAATAGCCAAAATAATCTTTAGCAAAATAAACAAAGCAGGAGATATCACACTTCCAGACTTCAAACTTTGCTATAAGGCTACAGTAATCAAAAACCCTGGTATTGGTACAAGAACAGGCACATAGACCAATGGAACAGGATAGAGATTCTAGAAGTAAAGCCTCAGTTTCTCAACCAACTCATCTTTGACAAAGCCTCCACCAACAACTACTGGGGAGACGGGAACCTATTCAGTAAATGATGCTGGGAAAACTGGCTGACCTTGTGCAGAAGATTGAAACAGGACCCTTAGCTATCACCATACACAAGAATCAACTTTAAATGGATCAAAGACCTAAACATAAAACCTCAAACTATAAGAATCTTAG
>NW_006957920.1:0-738 GCF_000164805.1 Carlito syrichta
GGAAAAGTTAAACTGTCTTTACCAGCAGACAACATGATTTAGTATACACACTTTTATACATGCACACACACACAGACACACAACTCAAAAACAATGAGTTCCACCAGAATCAGGTTAAAAGATCAAATCAAATACTAGTTTTCAGTGGAATTAAGAAAATTTCATTTGTAAGAACAGTAAAATAAAATACTTGGGAATACATTTAACTAAAGTTATACAACTATTCTTCTCTAAAAATTACCAAAACTGCCAAAAGAAAATGGTGGAAGAAAAAATTTAAATAAACTAGAATATTTCCATAAAAAGGTTGGAAAGACTTGATGATCTCTGAAGGATAGCAATAATTCCCATAATAATCCAGAGATTTAGTTTAATTCTTATTCAAATTGCTGTTGACATATTCTGCAAAAATGAACAAACTTATACTATAATGTGAAAATTTAAAATAACCAATAACTAAAACAATTATTAGAATAAGAATATGCTTTCTATTTTAAATTTTAAATTCAGTTTTAAATCTTAATACAGAAGCATCCTGACTTACAATGGTTTGACTTATACTGTTTTTGAAATACAATAATTTCATCAAGATGTCACTCCATCATAAGTCAAGGAGCATCTGGACAAAGCTGCAGTAGTCAATAAGTATGATTTGTGGTATAAGGAAAAACATAGATTTGTGAAATATACATATAAATTCTAAAATAAATTATTGCATATGCCATATGTTTTTTATTT
>NW_006957921.1:0-970 GCF_000164805.1 Carlito syrichta
CCCAGCAGGTCGAGGCTGTGGTAGCCAGGAGCAGGCACTGCACTCCAGTCTGGGCGAAAGAGTGAGACTCCAACTAAAAAAAAAATCATAATAAAAATATTCATTATAAAAAAAAGAAGCAGAGATTAATTTTCAATCTGCTTGTGTGGGGAAAAACAACTTTCTAAAATCTCAAAATACTCTATTTAGTAACTTGCCTTAGTTAAAACAAAAGGCAAAATCCAAGTTTGAATTTAAGACTGAATACTTCCAGAACCTGTGCTCTTTCTACCATACCACTGATGGCAACATATTTTGATATTTTAGAAACAAAATAATGTGAAGGAAAGACAGTTTAGTAGACCTAAGGAAAAAATGTAATAACCTTCTTTGAAATCCCTAAACTCATTAATAGTAGCTTAAGTGCTAAGAAAGTGAAACAATGACAGGAGGAATACAAAATTCTGACTCTCATGCCAATACAAAACAATCTACAAAGATTGATCTTCTCAAAAACATATAGCGAGTTGACATGCAAGGTCATGGAACCATGACTCCCTGCATAGACCTCACTACACCCTGAGGGTGGCATGCAGGGGCTGTTGTTGATTCGTTATCAAAGTGCAGAAAATTGTGTCAAGACTCATATGACACCCAGAGGAGCATGAGCATTTGATTCATGAGCATTTGATTCATAAAACCTAGAAACTGACAATTATTTACAACATGACTCCCAGTCCCTTGACAATCGAGTAGTCCCAGCTGCCAAAAATGCCTTGCTGTCCATCCTAGTCCAAGCTCCACATATTGAGCTTGAGACTCCCTGTCTCTGCTTTGTGTTAGGCCAAAAGGATCTTCTAGAAGCATCTCCTCCTGGCTCCAATTCACCCAGGGACCCAGCTGGCACAGGGAGCAATGCTCTAACCATGGGAGGGTGTCCTTTCACTGCCTATGTCTTCTCTGCTAGCCTTCGCCCACTCCTCCAAGTCTT
>NW_006957922.1:0-962 GCF_000164805.1 Carlito syrichta
TTTTACCTCTGGTATGTCAAGGGAAAAGCATTATACTTAACAAGGCAACATTCCTCTTTGTTTCCTTTTCTTCTCTGTTTATACTATTAATGTCCCGAGGACTGACACATGTACTTTCACACTCAATACACACTCAAAATCAAACTTGATGGGACTGGAAATAGTTCTTATTTATTTATTTATTTATTTATTTATTTATTTATTTGAGTTGGAGTCTCACTCTGTCACCCAGACTGGAGTGTAGTGGACGCTCCCGGCCTCTGCAGCCTCGACCTGCTGGGCTCCGGTGATCCTTCTGCCTCAGCCTTCCGAGTAGCCGGAACTACAGGCACGCACTACCATGCCCGGCTGATTTTTTGATTTATCGTAGAGATGAGGTCTCACCAAGTTGCCCAGGCGGGTCTCAAGCTCACGAGCTCAGGCAATCCATTCACTTCAGCCTCCCAAGGCTATATTTATTAAAGACCAATGACACAGCCAATGCAAATATATGAACTATATTTTATATTTTCATGATAATTATTACTATCATCTTGCTAATGCAGGTAATCCTCAGTGGGACCTTAAGGATAAGAAGACATCTGGATAAAGCTGTTTTTACTGTATCCAAAATTCTTGATCTCTTCTTTTGAGAAGTAGCATGTATGATGATTTTAAAGCAGAATAATTCTACATGTAATACTAATATAAATAAGTATATAATATTTAAAATCCTTAATAACAAGTAATCTTTACTTTGGGAAGTAACTCAAGTTATAACTTTGGATGGCTTGAAAGTTACATTTAAGACAAAAGCAAGAGGATTGCCAAAGTCCAAGTGTTGGACGCCGGCTTGGGCAAACCAGCAAGGTGTCATCTCTACCATAAATCCAAAAATTAGCCATGTGTCGTGGCACATGCTTGTGGTTCCAGCTACTTAGAAGTCTGAGGCGGAAAGGATCACCTGAGACCAGCAGGTCGGG
>NW_006957923.1:0-8763 GCF_000164805.1 Carlito syrichta
CTAAGATTCTTATAGTTTGAGGTTTTATGTTTAGGTCTTTGATCCATTTAAAGTTGATTCTTGTGTATGGTGATAGCTAAGGGTCCTGTTTCAATCTTCTGCACAAGGTCAGCCAGTTTTCCCAGCATCATTTACTGAATAGGTTCCCGTCTCCCCAGTAGTTGTTGGTGGAGGCTTTGTCAAAGATGAGTTGGTTGAGAAACTGAGGCTTTACTTCTAGAATCTCTATCCTGTTCCATTGGTCTATGTGCCTGTTCTTGTACCAATACCAGGGTTTTTGATTACTGTAGCCTTATAGCAAAGTTTGAAGTCTGGAAGTGTGATATCTCCTGCTTTGTTTATTTTGCTAAAGATTATTTTGGCTATTCATGGTCATTTATGTTTTCATATGAATTTCTGTATTGTCATTTCCAGGTCTGAGAAAAATGATGTTGATAACTTAACGGGTGTTGCATTGAATCTGTAGATTGCCTTTGGTAGGATGGACATTTTAACAATGTTGATTCTTCCTATCCATGAGCACTGATTATTTATCCATTTGTCTGTGTCTTCTTGGATTTCTTTGAGCAGTGTTTTGTAGTTCTCATTGTATAGGTCTTTCACTTCTCTGACTGGGAAGATGCCGAGGCATTTCATTTTTTTTGTTGGCTATTGTGAATGGGATTGTGCTTTTAATTTGGGTTTCTGCCTGCGTGTTGTTGGTGAATAGGAATGCAACTACCTTTTGCACATTTATTTTGTACCCTGAGACTTTGCCAACGTTTGAGGGTTTTTATCTAAAAGCAATGCTAGATTTTATCAAAAGCTTTTTCTGCATCTAATGAGATAATCATGTGGTTCTTGTTTTGACATCTGTTGATGTATTTAATGACATTTATCATCTTGTGAATGTTAAACAAGCCCTGCATCCTGTGGTGAAACACTTGGTCGTGGTGGATGATTTTTGAAATGTGTTTTTGGATCTGATTTGCTAGAATCTTGTTGAGGATTTTTGCATCTGTGTTCATAAGGAATATTGACCTGTAGTTGTCTTTTTTTGTTGGATCTTTACCTGGTTTGGGTATCATTGTGATGTTAGCTTTGTAAAATGGTTTGGGGAGAATTCCATCTTTCTCAATGGCCTGGAATACTTTCAGTAGGATTGGTATCAGCTTCTCCTTGTACATTTTGTAGATTTCTGCTGGAAACCCATCCGGGGCCAGGGCTTTTTTTGGTAGGTAGTTTTCGTATGACAGAGTCAATTTCCTGGGTTGTTATTGGTCTATTTAGTGTCTCAGTGCCTTCTTGTTTCAACCTGGGGAGGTTGTATGTTGTCAGAAAGTCCTCCATTTCACTTAGGTTATCAAGTTTGTTTCCATACTGGTGTACATAGTAATCTCTGATAATCTTTTGTATTTCTTTGGGATATTTGATCCTTTGTATTTCTGATTGTGTTTATTTGGGCTTTTTCTCTTTTTCTTGGTCATTCTGGCTAGGGGCCATCAATCTGCTAATTCTTTCAAAGAACCAACTTTTTGTTTTGTTGATGTTTTCTATGATATTTTTGTCCTCTATGTCCTGTATTTGGGCTCTTATTTTTGTGATTTGTATTCTTCTGCTAAAGTTGGGGGTTTGGTGGTCTTCTCTTTCTAGCTCCTTTAGGTGATTTGTTAGGCTCTCCACTTTTGATCTTTCCATTTTCTTGATGTGTGCTCATAAAGATATGAATTCCCCTCTTAAAACTGATTTCATGGCATCCCAGAAGTTTTGGTAAGATGTTTCTTCATTTTCATTTGTTTTCAGGAATCTTTCAATTTCTTCTTTGATTTCAGTATTGACCCAGTCGCTGTTCAGCATCATGCTGTTTAGTGTCCATGTCTTTGTGGGCTTTGGGGAAATGTAGTTGATGTTGATATTTATTTTTATTCAACTGTGGTCTGAGAATATGCATGGCAAGATTCCAACCTTGTAGAATTTGTTTATGCTTGATTTATTGCCAAGGATGCAATCAATCTTGGAGGTGAGTAGAATGTATATTCTGTGGTTGTTGGGTGGAATAATCTGTAGATATCTATTAAGTCCATTTGGTCAAATGTCAAGTTTAGGTTCTGGATCTCCTTGTTTTTTTGCCTCAATGATGTATCTAGGGCTGTCAGTGGGGTATTCAAGTCCCGTGCTATAATAGTGTTAGAATCAATATCTTTTTTTAGTTTACTTAGTAGTTGCTTTATAAATGCTGGTGCTCCTGTGTTGGGTGTGTATATGTTTAGGATGGATATTTATTGTTGATGGATTGAACCTTTTATCATTATATAGTGTCCTTTTACATCTTTTTAAATTTTTGATAGCTTAAAGGTTGTTTTGTCTGATATTAAGATTGCAACTCCTGCCTTTTTTTGTGATTCATTTGCCTAGAAACTTGTTTTCCAACCTTTAACTTTGAGTATGTGTGTGTCCCTTGAACTGAGATGAATCTCCTGCATGCAGCAAATAATTGGGTCATGCTTTCTTATCCATTCCACCATTCTGTGTCTTTTCATTGGTGCATTTAGTCCATTCACATTCAGCTGATTTTTAAAATATGACTGTTTTTCCCTGTCATGAGGTTCTTACAAAGTTTTTCTTTGTTTGATTGTTTCCTTTTGGCTCTGGAGTTAATATATGTGTATGTTTTCAAGTTTATTGTGGTGCTGTATTCTCTACTGATTCCCTGCTCTGATGTTCTCTTGGGAAGTGTGTGGTCAATCTTTTTCTTCTTTCTTCTGTACTTAATACCTTTTTAAGTGTCTCCTGAAGAGCTGGTCTGGAAACTGCGTCGTCTTTTAGGGATTGGATGTCTGGGAATGATTTTAAATCTCCATCACTGAGGAAGCTGAGCTTGGCTGGAAAAGAAATTCTTGGTTCAAATTGCTAATCTTTGAGGGCTTTGAATATAGGGCTCCAGTCTCTTCTTGCTTGTAGTGTTTCTGCTGATAGGTCTGTTGCTATTCTGATTGGTTTTCCCCAGTATGTAGTCTGACCTTTCTCTCTTGCTGCCTTTAGGATTTTTTCTTTTGTGCCTACTTCGTGTAGGTGAATTACTATGTGTCTAGGGGCTGGTCTTCTCATTTGACATCTTGTGGGTGTTCTCTGTATCTCTTCTGCTTGGCTGGTCACACCTCTGGTGAGATGGGGAAGTTTTCTTGGATTACTTCCTGGAATACTTGCTCCAAGTGGTTCTCCATTTCCCTTTCTTCTTCTGGGACACCAATCAGGCATAGCTTCAGTCTCTTGATATATTCACCCATCCTTGTAGGCTTTGTTCTTTCTTTCTGAGTCTTCTTTCTATGTTTTTTTATTTTTACAGATCAGGTTAATTCCATGTTCTGGACTTCAAGTTCTGAGATTCTTTCTTCAGCTAGATTAATTCTGCTTTCCATGCTTGTCATCTTGTTATTTATGTCCTGAATGAAATTTTTATTGTAAGAATCTCTGTTGTAAGTTCTTTCAGTGTTGCAGCTTGTCTTTCTTGAGTCCTATTCACTGCTTCCAACCATTCCCTAATCTCTGTCATATTCTGGGGACAGTCTTGAGTGAATTCCATTGTTTGGGCACCAAGGTCTGATTTTTCAGGAGTTTTGCTTTTGGTACACTTGAAATTGCCTGAGGTCTTCCTTTGGCTTTTCCTCATTTGTGACAGATTTCTTGTTTTTCTCTTTGGTTTTATTATTTGGTGTCAGTGAGAGGCTTTCCCTTCTGACGTTTGCTAAGACGTCTATTCTTCCCTGATCTGGGCTCTGGATTTGTTCTATTTTGAAATGGAATGGTGAATGGGAGGCTTTGCTGTTTCTTGTAGTTTTCCAAATTAGAATAAAGTGTGGGATGCGGTGCTAGGAATCAGATACCATTTGCATATTAAAATGTTCACTTATTGTGGTATGTGTTCCCTGAGACCCACTCCCCACTACCAAATTATAGGATGATGCAAAGCAAAAACCAATGCAAAAGCAATTAAACACATATACACACTCCAAAACAAACTGAAATAACAACAAAGCAGAACAAAACGTTCAGCCACAAAAGACCCCCAAGAAAACTAAACACACACACATGCCTAGTACAAAGTGAGTAGAGAAGAGAAACAGAAAGACCGAAGGAAAAAAAAAGGGATGGTTTCAGGTCAAACCCTCAAACATCTATTGACATACCTCTTAAACTATAAAAAATGAATATAAAAAAGACCCAGAAGAACAAAAGTACAAAAACCGACAACCAAAACAAAAGTGAAAGAATACTCAATCATCCAATTTCAAAATAGGAAAAAATGAGGAAAAACCAAAGGAAGACCTCAGGCAATTTCAAATATAAAACCCCTCAAATACCTAGGTATAGAAGGAACATACCTCAAAATAGTAAGTGCCATCTATGATAAACCCATAGCTAATATATTGCTAAATGGATAGAAGCTGGAAACATTTCCCCTGAAAACTGGAATAAGACAATGCTGCCCACTCTCAGCCCTAATGTTCAATATTGTGTTGGAAGTCTTAGCTTGGGCAATTGGACAAGATAAGAAAATCAGGGGTATCCAAATAGGAAAAGAGGAAGTCAAGTTATCCCTCTTTGCTGATGATATGATCCTATAACTTGAAAATCCAAGAGAATCTGTCAAAAACTTGCTTGCACTGATAAAGGACTTTGGAAAAGTCTCAGGGTACAAAATAAGTGTGCAAAAGACAGTTGCATTCCTATTCACCAAAAACAAGCAGGCAGAAACCCAAATTAAAAGCACAATCCCTTTCACAATAGCCAACAAAAAAAATGAAATGCCTCGGCATCTTCCCAGCCAGAGAAGTGAAAGACCTAAAAATGAGAACTACAAAACACTGCTCAAAGAAATCCAAGAAGACACAGACAAATGGATAAATATTCAGTGCTCATGGATAGGAAGAATCAACATTGTTAAAATGTCCATCCTACCAAAGGCAATCTACAGATTCAATGCAACACCCATTAAGTTATCAACATCATTTTTGTCAGACCTGGAAATGACAATACAGAAATTCATATGGAAACATAAATGACCACAAATAGCCAGAATAATCTTTAACAAACTAAACAAAGCAGGGATATCACACTTCTAGACTTCAAACTTTACTATAAGTTTACAGTATTCAAAACAGCTTGGTGTTGGTACTAGAATAGGCACATAGACAGACCAAGAGAACAGGATAGAGATTCTGGAAGTAAAGCCTCAGTTTCTCAACCAACTCATCTTTGACAAAGCCTCCACCAACAACCACTGGGGAGAGGGGAACCTATTCAGTAAATGATGCTGGGAAAACTGGTTGACCACATGCTGAAGATTGAAACAGGACCCTTAGCTATCACCATACACAAAAATCAACTTTAAATGGATCAAGGACCTAACATAAAACTCAAACTATAAGAATCTTAGAAAATGCAGGAGATGCCTTATGGAAATTGAACTGGCAACCAATTCCTATTCAGAACCCTAAAGGCCAATACCTTAAGAAATAAGAAAGACAAGTGGGACCTCATCAAACTAATGAGCTTCTGCAAAGCAAACGAAACCATCAAGATGGCAAGGAGACAGCCCATACAATGGGAAAAACATTTGCCAACTGTATATCTGACAATGGCCTAACATCTAGGATCTACAGGGAACTTAAATGCACCTAAAGGAAAAAAACAAACAGCCCCTTTAAAAAGTGGGCAAAAGACATGGATAGACACTTCTCAGAAGAAGGTATATGGGCAACCAACAGACAAATGAAAAAGTGCTCAGCCTCACTCATCATCAGAGAAATCCAAATCAAATCATATTGAGATACCACCTAATCCCTGTAAGAATGGCCATCATTAATAAAACAAGCAACAGCAGATGTGATTAGGCTGTGGAGAAAAAGGAACTTCTACACTGCTGATGAGAATGCAAACTAGTGCAACCTCTTTGGAAGACAATGTGGTGATTTCTGAAAGATCTAGAAATTGACCTTCCGTATGACCCAGCATTTCCCCTATGGGAATATACCTGGAGGAACTCAAATCATTCTACAAAAGAGATACCTGCACACGTATGTTTGTTGCAGCTCTATTCACAATAGCAAAAACATGGAACCAACCATGTTGCCCATCGAAGGCTGGACTGGTTTAAAGAAAATGTGGTAAACAATGGAATATTATGCAGCCATAACAAAGGACAAATATATGGACTTTGCAGCAACTTGGATGGATTTGGAGTCAATCATACTCAGTGATCTATCACAGAAACAAAGAACAGAGTACCATATGTTCTCACTTATAAGCGGAACTTGAACAATTATAACACTATAAGAAAGAATTTGGCAGTAGGGAGAAACTGTCAGAGGAGGTGGGGTGGGATTGGCAGTTGAGGGAAACTGCTAGGGGAGGGAGGGGCATACCTCATCAACAAGGGTACCTGCATAATCAGTGTTTGTATACCTAACCCTGAATTGTACCCCATATCTTTATAATAAAAAATAATAAAAACAAACAAACAAAAAAGATTTTAACTGTAGTTGAAGTAAAGCTGTAATGACTTTACTAATATTGAAATATATTTTAGGACAAAGAATATTAAAGGGAATAAAAAAGGCCATTTCAGCAAAGCAAAAGTGCTAATTGATCAAGATTATACTATTTTTATGATTATGCATTGAAGAGAGCCTCAAATATATGTGGCATAACTTTTCTGAACTACTGGGAGATGCATAAAAATTCACATTTACAGTAAGATTTCAATACTTCAGCTTCAATAATTGACCAAATTACCAGATAGAAAATTTGTAAGATAGAAAAATTTTGAACATTATCAGCCATAAATCATGTTGATTTATTTGACATTTAGAACACTTCAAGTGAGTTTACAAACCATGTACAGTAACAGATTGTATTCTGAACCATGTAACAATTTTCTCATTAAATTTAAATTTAAAATAGTCATATTAATTTTAAATTCTTAATAAAATAAGAAGATTTGGATTGTTCAGTGTCCTTTGATTATAATTGAATTAAAATCAATAACAGAAATTAAAACCATTTACAAAAATAGAGTATATTCTGAACCATGAAAAAATGCTCTCATTAAATTCAAAAGTCATAAGAATTTAAATTTTATATATATATATATATTCAGATATGTATATATGGAGATCCATATGGTTTAACAATTAAGCTTGTGAACTCCTCTTAGAAAAAGTGCTGCATACCTTTGAAGCACCCTCCCTCACCTAGCCCCCCAGGCAGCTATGCACTGATGTTAGTGCTTAGTTCCACCCACCAAAGCAATTTTCGAACTCTTTCTCTGGAATGGCCATCAGAGCTCTTGTCATATTACCCTTGTTGTCCTGAAAATCACCAAATGTCTTCTTTTCCTTATTTTTTAAATCTTTGATTAAAGGAAAAAGTCATTGGGACCAGATCAGGTGAGTTTGGAGGGTGCTCAGTTATTTGTACAATTCTGCCATCATAAGTGAACGTGGCAAGTTTGTAACCTTGTCAGAGCTCAGAAAATGATGAGGATGGCTCTTATGGCCATTCCAAACAAAGAGTTCCAAAACTGAAACTTTGACAGGTAGACTAGGTACTAGCATCAGTGCATAGCTTCCCAAGGGGAGTGCTTCAAAAGTGACTATAGTCACATTCAGCAATGAGGTATATAAAACTTTTTCTAGAATGGTTTGCAAACCCAATTGTCAGGCTCATATATATATCCTAACAGATACCATCTCAAAATTGTTAGAATTAACAAATGAATTAAGGAAAGTTGCAAGATACTTCATAAACATACAAAAATCAGATGTCTTTTTATACACAATGAACAATATGAAAATGAAGTTCAGCAAACAATTCCATTATCAATAGCACTAAAAAATATTAAAATATTAATAATATTTATAAAATATAAAATACCTAGTATAAACAACTAAAAAAATGGAAAATGTATACAAGATAAAAACCACAAAATATTGAAGAAAATGAGAAAGACACAGATAGAAAGACATCTTCTTCCTGGATTGAAAGACTTAATATTATTAAAATATCCCTATGTCCCAAAGCAATCTACATATTTAAAGCAATATCTAGCAAAACCCAGAAGGCATTTTTTCACAGAAATAAATAAAATAATTCTATGTAGAGAACAAATGAACATGAATGCAAAAAAATAATCTTGAAGTAAAAAGAACAAAACAGGAGACATCACATATCCTGATTTAGACTTATATTGCAAAGCTACTGTAAATAAAACAGTATGACATGGACATACAGACATTCACATACACCAATAGGCCCAAAATTAATGTATGCATACATAATCAACTGATCATCAGTAAGAATGTTAAGAATACTCAGAGGAAAAACAGGCTTTTCCACAAATGGTGCTGGAGAAAATGGATATCCACGTGCTAATAATAAAATTGAACCCAAATCTTACACTATCCATAAAAATCACTATGAAGAAATTAAAGACTTAATCATAAAGACTTAAAATGTACAATTCTTAGAATAAAACACAGGACACTATTTTATAAATTGATCTTGGCTTTGATTTCATGAATATGATATTAAAATCATGGACAAAAAAGCTAAAAACAGGACTACATCAAACTAAAAAGCATCTTTACAACAAAAAAGGGGGGACAGAGTGTAAAATCTCAGTGTGTATCAAATAGGATAAAACATTTGCAAACCATATACCAAAAACAACTCAATAACAACTGCAAAACCTTCATAGCCTGATTAAAAATGGACTGAGGATTT
>NW_006957924.1:0-743 GCF_000164805.1 Carlito syrichta
TCTGAGCCCAGGGACTCGAGACCAGCCTGGGAAAATTGATGAGACTTCTGCTCTACAATGAATAAAAAACTAGGTGGAAAGGTGTTGCATGACTGTATTTCCAGTGATTATATAACCTTTATTTCCAGCTATTGAGAAGACTGAGGCAGAAGGGTCTCCTGAGCCCAGAACTGAGGCTACAGTGGCCATGAGCATGCCACTGCACTCCAAACTGGACAACAGAGTGAGATTTGCAAAAAAATAAATAAAAGAATTGGGATTCAATTTTTTGATATAAATATCAGCCATTTCTTTCTTTCTTTCTTTCTTTCTTTCTTTCTTTCTATGAGTTGGTTTCTCACTCTGTTGCTCAGGCTCAAATGTAGTGGCATGCTCAAGGCCACTGCAGCCACAACCTACTGGGCTCAGGCAATCATTCCGCCTCAACCTCCAAATAATTGGAATTACAGGCATGTGCTACCCTGTCCGGCTAATATTTTTATTTTTATTTTAGAGTCAAGGACTCACCGAATTACTCAAACCATTTCCTAACACCTGGAAACAGGCAATTCTCTCACCTTGACCTATGAAAGTGCTGGGATGACAGGCATGAGCCACCTTGCCTGGACCTTTAAAAAAATATTTTTAAAATGTCTGCTTTAGCTGGGTGAGGTGGTTCACCCCTGTTATCCCAGCACTTTGGCAGGCAGAGGTGAGAGGATTTCCTGAGTCAAGGGATTGGAGACCAGCCTGGGCGTCTAGGA
>NW_006957925.1:0-717 GCF_000164805.1 Carlito syrichta
CAGTATGAGAAAGAAAAAGGAAAATAATGCAAAAAAGAAAAAAAGAAAAAAAGCAAGCAGTCTGGGAGACCTGTGGGATATCATCAAGCAACAAAAGAGGAAAATCCCAGAAAAAGAATTCCAGAAGAAAGGAGAGAGAAAGTGGTAGAAAGAATATTTTAAGAAATAGTGACCAAAAACTTATTTTATGATTCATTATCAACATGAACTTACACAGTCAAGAAAGTAAATTTGAAAAAAAAAAATTCGGACATAGCCATACCATAATCAAACCACTGAAAGTAAAACACAAAGAGAGAATCTTGAAAGTCACAAGAGAAAGGGTGTCATAAAAATTAATTTTCATTAATGTTAACAGGAAATTTCTTACTGGAAACCACAGAAACAAAAAGGAAGTGGAATGACATATTTAGAGTGCTGGTATTGGCAGGGGATGGGGAACACCTCAACCAAGAGTTCTATGTGCAGCATAACTATCATTCAAAAATGAAATATAGGTAAAGCCATTCCAAGGCAAACAAAAACAAAAACAGTGAGTGATTTGGTAACAAAGTTGTTCTCGGTTTTGCTTGTCAAAAATAATCAGTAGAAATTATACAATAGACAGTAAAATGAGAATAAAGGTTCAAGAAATTTTTATAAGAATAATAAAATGACCATGTAGAAATGAAAGGACACTAGACAGTGAAATAAATTCACATGAAGAAAAAAACAAGG
>NW_006957926.1:0-3148 GCF_000164805.1 Carlito syrichta
CCTTTTCCTAAGAAAGAATAAGGAATGTGGGCGACATGTTTTCTCAATCTCCAAAGAAGTATACTGCGTCTTCCTAAGATCTAAACAAGAATCAAGCTTTCGACGCATGTATCTGTGAACAGGAGTACTCATATACATGTAACAGCACGGCTGTTGCTAAAAATAAGGAATCTGGGTTATATGAGTCCTCATTCTTGAAAATCTACAGGGCATCTTGCTGACGGCTAAAGAAGAAACCCGGATTCCAGGCATGAACGTAGGTAATTGCAATCCTCAAATACAGGAAACTACATGGCCTCTTGCTAATAAAAGAGAAGAAATCAGTTTTCCACGGTTCCTCTATCAAATAATCTACATGACTTCTTATTAAGGTCTAAACAAGAATCATGGTTTTGAAACAGGAATCAAGGGAAAGAGAGTCGTCACATACAGGACACAACATTGCCTCCAACTATGTACGAATAATGAGTCATTGTTGTACGCGTCCTCAATCAAAAAAATTCCCAGGTTGTCTGCTATGAGATAAACAAGAAACAGATCTTCGAGCTCCCCAAATGTTTCAGATCAATTTAGCATTCGGATGTTATGAATCGGTCATTTCAGCATTCCAGCAACATTCTGGTCCTCTTAAAAGTTTTAAATGGAATTGGGCACTCCAAGTCCGTTAAGTTCCTCAGAACAACTAAGGCCGGATTCCAGGACAAAAAGAATCTTCTTCCCAATTTGGATGTAACTCTGGTATTAAGGTGAACACTGTAATACTTCCCTTTCCTTGTCTCTTTCTATTTTGAGATGGGACAAGGGATTTGCACTTGCCAAATATTTACTACATACTTTAAAGAGTAACGAGGAATCATGGAATGCATAAGCCTAGGAAACTTCTGGGCATCTGTCTTTTGATGTACTGAATATGGAATCCAAATCAACAGGAAAAATCAGGGCATCTTACTGAAAATTAAAAGGAAATCCGTTTCTAGGTGTTATCATTTTCTGGAATCTACAGGGCCTCTTGATAAGGTTTAATCAGCAATCTGGGCTTCTGTGTCCCTACATTGTCAGAGCTAATTGCTCCGTGGATACACTAAACCTGTCATTACAGATCCTCAGGATCTTTCTGGTCCTCTAGTTAGTTGTAATCAAGGATTTGGCCCTTGAAATCTTTTTCTTTCCTTGGACCATCTACAACCGTAATCTTAATCCCCAGAATCAAAAGGTACATTGGTACAGAATTTCTGGATTTATTTGACCTCAAAATACAGAAAATTCTTGTGGGTGGGCAGGTAGGAATTGGGGTTTTGGGTTTGGAATATTCCACAATTTGTGAAGATCTTGTGAAGGGGAACCAGGAATCTTGGATTAAAGTTCCCAAAGATAACTATGGATGTCTTTCTCTTCATATTGAGGAAAGTGTAATTCTCGGTCCCCAGGAACTGTCTCGGCATCCTGCAGAGTGAAGCAGGAAGCTGCGTCATGGAGGTCGTCATAAACAGGAAAGTACACGTAATATTGCTAAAGAACTATACGGAATCTGCCTTATATGAGTCCTCAATCCCAAAAACTACAGGCCATCTTCCTACGACGTAATCCCGAATCAGGTTTTTGAAGTAGGAATCTGGGTAATGGGAGTTCTCACAAAAAGGAAACTTCACTGCCTATTGTTAAGTAAGAATAAGAAATCTGCGTTTCTTGGGTGCTCAATCCCAAAATTCTTCAGAGCATCTTGGAAAATTCTAAATAGAATCAGAGTTCAGAAGCAGGATGTATTGAACGAGAGTCTGAATATACAGGAAAATACACAGCCACTTGCCAAGGAAGAAACAGAATCGGGTTATAGTAGTCCTCAGTCTTGAAAATCAACAGACTATTTGCTGTGGGATAAACAAGAGTCAGGGTTTAGAAGCTGGAAAATAGGTAATAGCAGTCTTCATATGAAGAATCTATATGATCTCCAGCTAAGGAGAAGTAAGTAACCTCTTTTACACGGTTAATCCGTCACAATATCTATATGACATCAGGCTAATGGCAAAACAAGAATCATGTTTTCCAAACAGGATTCTGGGGAAACGGAGTCCTCATATACTGGACATTACATGGCGCCTCGGTAAAGAAGAATAAGGAGCCTGTGATACACTAGTCCACAATCTGAAAAATTCTCAGGGTGTCTTGCTGCGGTATAAACAAGAATCAAGGCTTCGAGCTCGTCTCATGTTTCAGAAATATTTGGCTTGTGGGTATTATGAATCAGTCATTTCAAGACTCCAGCAACATTCTGGTCTTCTTGAGAGTTGTAATCGGCTATCTGGTTGGACAAATCCCTTAAGTTCCTCGGGACAATTAAGGCCAGATTCCCGGAAAAATGTATCATATTGCAGTATTTGGATGTAACTTTGGTCTTAAGATGAACTTGGTAATCCTCAAATTTCCGTTTGTACTTTATTTGTAGAGGGCCCGACGGTTTTGCAGTTGCCAAATATTTAGTACGAATTATTAAAATGTAACCAAGATCCATGATTCCACGTCCCTAGGAAACATCTGGGCATCTGCATTTTTGTACACAGAGTTTTGGAATCCACATGGACAGGGAAATTCAGGGCAAGGAATGTGGGCGACATGTTTTCTCAATCTCCAAAAAAGTATACCGCGTCTTCCTAAGATCTAAACTAGAATCAAGCTTTCGACGCATGTATCTGTGAACAGGAGTACTCATTTACAGGTAACTGACCAGCTGTTGCAAAAGTAAGGAATCTGGGTTATACAAGTCCCCAGTCCTGAAAATCTACAGGGCATCTTGCTGACTGCTAAAGAATAATCAGGGATTCGAGGCATGAATGTGGGTTAAAGCAATCTTCATATACAGGAAACTACATGGCCTCTTGCTAATAAAAGGGAAGAAATCTGTTTTCCACGGTTCCTCTATCAAAAAATCTACATGACTTCTTACTAAGGGCTAAACAAGAATCAGGGTTTCGCAACAGGAATCAAGGGAAAGAGAGTCCTCACATACAGGAGACTACATTTTCCTCCAACTAAGTATGAATAAAGAATCATTGTTGTACACGTCCTCATCCAGAAATTCCCAGGGTATCTGCTAGGGAACAAACAGAAACAGATCTTCGAGTTCTCCTAATGTTTCAGAGCAATTTTGCTT
>NW_006957927.1:0-767 GCF_000164805.1 Carlito syrichta
ATTCCAGTAATCCCAGCATTTTGGGAGGCAGAGGCTAGAGGATTCCTTGAGCCCAGAGGCTTGAAACCAGCCTGAGCAATTTGGTGAGACCTCATCTCTAAAATAAATAAATAAATAAATAAATAAATAAATATTTGCTGGGCATGGTGGCCCAAGCCTGTAATTTCAGTTACTTGGAAGGCTAAGGTGAAAGAATCTCCCGAGCCCAGCAGGTCAAGGCTGTGGTACCCATGAGCTTGTCACTGAACTCAGGCCTGGGCGGCAGAGTGAGACTCCAATTAAAAAAAAAGAAAAGAAAAAATGTGGAATTGAGGGAGAAATAAACCTGCAAATTCTCAACACTAAGAAAATAAATTTTGAAAAGACCAAAAAATCTCCACATTGCTTTGTTTTGTTGCTTTCAGAAAGTCTCCTAAGTTTACTTGTTATGCATTTCATTCTGTTTGCTCTGTCATGATAAATCCAACCACTTTATTTCAACAGAAAGGAATGAGTTTGAGGAGTCAATCACTGAGAGGCTAGCAATGCCACAAATTTAAGTGACCAAAGTACAAATTTAATAAACATAACTCACTGTGCCATATGACATGTTGGAGAGAACATGAGTAGAATGGCTTTAATCTCAAAGAGAAAGTGAGCAAGAGCTAGCACAGAGCCTGCATGGCTCCAGGGAAGGGTGGGTTCACAGAAGACGAGATTAGAACTTGGCTGTCACTTCTCTAAAACCTCCACAATTCCTTAAGCCTTATGCAAGTTTGTGTGTCTCA
>NW_006957929.1:0-808 GCF_000164805.1 Carlito syrichta
GAAATTTCATTGTTCCATTTTCTACTATTTTGGTTTTGGCCTTAGTACATTTATAGTTTATATTTGGGTTTTATTTTTAGGAGCTTTGTTGCTGATGATCAGCTTTATATATTAGGATCAGGAATTAGAAACTTTCATACAAATTAGGATAGATATATAGGACTTTAGAACAGTCATTTTGTTAAGAGATTGTAGTCTATAGTTCCAAAAAGTGGCCCACCGTGAACCTTCGACTGGACCACATCCTATAGAGCCCAGAGTTATCTTAGGACTGGGCCACATTCTTTGGGAATTGGTTTACCCTCTAATTAAGAGCTTCCGTAGCATTGTGTAAGTAGTATTAGCATTGAATAGAAAGGTAATAAAGTTTAAGTTAGTCATCATGGGTATTGAGTGAGTTTTAGAAGTTATTGATTATCAGAACATCAGTAGACTAGTAGGGATTGTTGCACTGCTTTTGAAGAGCATTAACTAGCAAAGGGAACAATAAGACAATCTTGGGGTTTGTCCTTCCTCATACCTGAAAAAACATATGGTGGGTGGGGGATGCCCCTCCTGTACCTGGCTTCATGTTCACGTGAAAGAATTTTGAAACTGTCTGTCTAAACTTTGGGGTTAAATACCTGCTGTAACTTTCAATAAATGGCTTCTGCTCATTTCACTGAACAGTTGTCCACTTTCTTTCTTTCTCTTTCTTCCTGTTTATATCTATCTTTCCATCTTTCTTTCCTTTATATCTGTCCCTACAGATTCGCCGATGCCACCCACATCTTTCAAGGGACTCCCCAAAACTTGCCGGGGCTGACCC
>NW_006957930.1:0-687 GCF_000164805.1 Carlito syrichta
TTTGGGATTGAGAACACGTGTAAACCAGATTCCTTATACTTCCTTAGCAATAGACAGTGCAGTATCCTGTATATGAGGACTCCCATTATCCATATTCCTACTCCCAAAACCTGATTGGTGGTTATCTCTTAGCAAAACGCTCTGCAGGTTTTTGATTCTGGTGAACATGATTATGGTCGATGTTCCAGGACACAAAAGGAATCAAAACATTCCTTATACTTTCTTAGCAACAGGTCGTGTAGTCTTCTGTACTGAGGACTCCCATTACTGAAATACCTGCTTCACTCTTAGCAAGACTCCCAGATATTTCGTGGTGACCTAGAATTTCAGTTGCTTGGATATCAAGAGAAAGACTCCCATAAATTTCTTGTGGAATTGGAACAAAAGAGTCCTGGTTCCCTTTTCAAAAGACACACGAAAGATGGGACGACATAGAAGCTCAGATTGCTGATCAAACCTTATCAAGAGACCTTGCACATTTAGGCGATTGAGAACTCCAAGAACTGGATTCCTTTTCCGTTCTCAACAAGATGCCCTGATTTTCCCTGTCTATGTGGATTCCAAAACTCTGCGTACAAAAATACAGACGCCCAGATGATTCCTAGGGTCGTGGAATCCATGATTCCTGGTTACAATTTAATAATTCGTACTAAATATTTGGCAACTGCAAAACCCTCGGCCCCTCTC
>NW_006957931.1:0-837 GCF_000164805.1 Carlito syrichta
CATTATAGGAATTGAGGACTCATGTAACCCAGATTCTTTATTCTTCCTTAGCAAGAGCCTGTGTAGTTTCCTGTATATGAGGACTCCCATTCCCCAGATTCCTGCTTCGAAATCCTGATTCTTGTTTAGCCCTTAGCAAGACGCCAGTAGATTTTTGGCATTGAGGACTCGTGAAAACCAGATTCCTTGTTCTGTCTTAGCATAGACTCTGTAGGTTGCTGTATATGAAGACTCTCATTACCCAGATTCCTTCTTCGTAGCCCTGTTTCTTGTTTGGCCCTTAGAAAGACGCCCTGCACCTCTTTAGGATTGAGGACATGTGTTTCCCAGATTCCTTATTCATTCTTAGCAAGAAGCTGTGAAGTTTCCTATATATGCGCACTCCCATTCCCCAGTCACATGCTTCAAATCCCTGATACCTTTGGATCTCTTAGGAAGAATCCACTTGTGGAACCCAGATTTATTTTTCTCCCATTGCAAGAGGTCATGTAGTTTCTCGTATATGAGGACTCCCATTACTAAGATTCCTGCTCCATTCTCAGCAATGCCAAAGATATTTCCTGATGAACGTAGAATTCCAGTTGTTTGGATATCAATAGAAAGACTCCCATAGAGTTTCTGGGAACTGTAATCCAAGTTACCAGATTCCACTTAACAAGACATCATAAAAATGTGGAATATTCTAAACCTAATATTCCAATTCTCACCAGCTTGACCACAAGAAATTTCGGTAAATTGAGGTAACCTGAAGTGAGGAATTTTTTCGAAAAATGCCAATTGATTCCTGGGGAACTGGTTTATGGCCGAAGATGTTCTTAAGAATCTAAAGTAATTGTA
>NW_006957932.1:0-802 GCF_000164805.1 Carlito syrichta
ACAGTTCTTAGCAAAAAGAAACAAAGCAGGTGGTATCACATTACCAGACTTCAAACTCTACTATAAAGCTACAATCATCAAAACAGCTTGGTATTGGTATAGGAACAGGCGTATAGATCAATGGAATAGAATTGAGATCCCAGAAGCAAAACCTCAATTTCTCAACCAACTCATCTTCGACAAAGCCTCTACCACCTACCACTGGGGAGAGAAGAATCTATTCAGTAAATGGTACTAGGAAAACTGGCTGACCACATGCAGAAGACTGAAACAAGACCCCTATCTATCTCCATGCACAAAGGTTAATACAAAATGGATCAGAGACCTAAAAGTAAGACCTGAAACCATAAGAACCTTAGAAAATGAAGGACATACCCTCATGGAAATCGGAACTGGCATCCAATTCCTGAACAAAACCCAAAACCCACAGGTCATAAGAGAGAGGATAGCAAATGGGACCTTATTAAACTGACAAGCTTCTGCAAAGCCAAAGAAACCATCAAGAGTGGAGGGAGACAGCATACAGACTGGGGAAAAGTATTTGCCAACACCAGGTCAGACAAAGGCTTAACATCTTTGATCTACAAGGAACTCAAACATGCTAAAAAGAAAAAAACAAACAACCCCATTATAAAATGGGCAAAAGATATGAATAGATACTTCACAAAAGAAGACATCCGAGCAGCCAACAAACATGTGAAGAAATGTCCAACCTCACTAATCATCAGGGAGATGCAAATCAAAACCTCACTGAGATACCACCTAACTCCAGTCAGAATGGTAATTAAAACAACTCAAAAAA
>NW_006957933.1:0-6493 GCF_000164805.1 Carlito syrichta
TTTGTAAAGACTGGAGCATAATAGGATAGTCATTGAAACCATGCCCTCTTAATTCAGGAGGATCATGTTTTCCAATGATAGCAATGCCTTCAAAACTGCATCCCACGGCACAATTTTTTTGGCATTTAACACAAGAGTTAGCTTTATTAGTTACTTGTCTGTTTTAATATTCTCCTTAAATAATGATAATAGTAATAATAATAGTAATAATAATAATAAACAATAATAAATTGCAAGCATTCAAGGCAAATTCTGGGTAAACAAAATAAGAAAGGTTTTCACCTCCTTTGTCCTCTCTCACCCCCCTCACCCCCATCTGTACTTGAAAAGCCATTTCAAGTTTCCACTTGGCTTAATAGTTCTCTTCTCTAGGGGGTGGCTGGGACAAAAGAATGTTAAAAATTCTTCTTTGTTGTTCTATGATAAATCTCTCTCAAGTTTATATCTCAACACTGACATTACGTTGCAGATATACTGCATCTTTTGGAAACTGCTAGTCTTCATACTGTCTCTCCCTCCTCCTCCACTCTTTTACAGATCATTTAGTTGCATATTTGTGCTAGCATGGAGCATTCTGTCCTTCCTTGGTCCATTCCCTTTACTAACAGCCACCGCTTCCCATGCCCTTATGCCCAAAGTTTACTTCACCTATTCAGGTTCCTGACTGTAGGCATGTCCAGCCTCCCTGACAATAGTCTGGCATATACATCTAAATCTTTCCAGCAATTTTGCTCCCAATTTAATATTTCTCATTCCACAGAAATTCCCTACAATCCACACGGTCAAGCCATAGTTGAAAGAGCTCACCAAACTTTAAAAAATATAGTTCTCCCCACCATATTTTAAATCCTTGTTTGTTGTAAACCATTTAAATTTGAATTCATCAGGCAATTCAGCTATGGCTAGACATTGGAACCCGGATAAAAGAATTAAACCTATGGTAATATGGAAGGATCTCCTTACAGAAAAATGGGAGGGTCTGCTTTATTTCATGCTCAGGTACCGGGCTTCTTGCTTATTGTCTACCTTTAAGTCTTTGAGTACAGAAAGCCCTTATCAGGACAGTATCAAGGACGGTTGGTGGCTGGAGATGTTAATGCCTGGAGGAACCAACCCTAGTCATGTGACTAGAGCTTCACCACCTCTCAACGTACCTGCTTGCCCCTTCAATGATAAGGAAAAGGACTGGTCACTTATCCAGCAAGATACTGACTTCCCAAAAGAGAGACTGTGCTTATAACTCTAAAGTGGACTATCCTGTACCCGGTAAAAGACTATATATTAGTGACTGGGGTTTTTAATGGCTCTATGCTTGCTGCAGCTAGAAGGCACTCCAATGGATGGGTACCCCCAATACTTTCATTTATTGGACAAACTCAGCAGTAACACATTAAGGCATGCTTACAGTCCTCTTATGTGTTTTTAGTTTGGAATGAATATCAAACTGTTAAAATTATTTACCGTGACAATGTTTATAAGATATCTTGTACTGAATACATTTTAACTAATTGTTTAACTAATGCCTTTTTATGAGGGATTTGTTATTCTTAAGCAGCCACCTTACTTGATGATTCCTGTACACTTGTCATCTCGTTGGTATGATAAATATGGTTTGCAGACACTGCATGAGGTCAGTTCCCTTTTGGAAAGATAGAAAAGATTTTTGGCTTCTTTAATTTTAGAAATTACAGCTTTGATAGCTATTGCCACTTCAGTAACAGTTTCAGCAGTAGCTCTATCTAAGGAAGTCCACACAGCAACCTTTGCTGATCAGTTATCTAAGAATGTTTTATTGCATTAGCTACTCAGGAGATTATAGAGCAAAAGTTAGAAAGTAAAGTTAGTGCTTTGGAGGAGGCAGTTTTAGCAGTAGGACAACAGCTTGTGACTCTGAAGATAAAATTGGCTCTCCAGTGTCACTCTGAGTTTAAATGGATTTGCCTCACTCCTTTAGAGGTAAATAAGTCTGTCCAAACTTGGGACAAAATAAAAAATCATATTCTTGGAATTTGGAATCTTTGGACTTGAGTATAGACCTTACTAAATTACATCAAGAAACACAGGACATAAATATCGCTGAGAGACAGTTCCAGTCCTCAGAATTGGCCACTTCTATATTGGATAATTTCTCATCATTCATCAACCAAAAGTCATTGATGTCTATACTCATTAATGCGGGAATTTGCGGAGCAGTGATTCTTGTACTGCTATGCCTGCTTCCAATTATGTTCAAGGTGCTAAAGAAAAGAATTTCTCAGCCCAACACCAAGTTCCATGAATTCATGCTAAAAAATAGAAAAGGGGGAGATGTTGGGAGCTGGTTGTGGAGGCCTGCCTGAGCGTTAGGGATCCAGGTGGGTTGCGGACCCTGAGACCACCAGGTTTGGTTCAGGAGCTGAAGGCCCATTCCCTCCTCCTTTCTTTGTTGTTTGGCATTACCCACTAGCAGAGACTTTGATGATCTAAGCATGAAGTTCTGAGAATATGACAGGCATGGCTGACTCTAGGGATCCATTTTTCCCGTTTCTCACAGACTGCGGTTTTGTCTTTAAACTTAACACAGTTCAAACTCAGATCACATTTGGGAGCCTTATACATGATACAAGCTTCTTTATAAGATTTAAAAGTATATTTGTAGAATTGGTATATACATTTACAGAACTGTTTCCAGCTTTAGATGGTATAGATGATTATCTGGAGTTACCAGAAATGGCCCAGTATGAACTTTGGACTGGGCCACATTCCTAAGGGCCCAGTGTCCACTTTGGGCTGGGTTGCATTCTTTTAAACTGGTTCTTTAGCACAATTAATGTAGGTTTTTCCTACTTATAATAGAAACTGAATTTATTTTATTCATAGAAAGTATTTTAGAATAGGTCATGCTACATCAAGGAATTATGTTAGTCCAAGCATGATCAACCATGATACTTTAAGGTTTTAAAAGAATACAGCTAACTTTAGAAATCTCATTGTTTCCACTTTCTACTAATTGTGATTTTGGTTTTAGTACAATTACAGTTTGTATTTGGGTTTATTTTAGAAGCTTTGTTGCTGATGATCAGCCTTATATATCAGGATTAGGAATTAGAAACTTTTATAGAAATTAAGATAGATACATAGGATTTTAGAATAGTCATTTTGTTAATAGATCATAATCAATTGTTCCTGGAAATGGCCCAGCATGATCTTTGGACTGGCCCACATTCTTTAGGAACTGGTCTGACCTATAATTAAGAGTTTTTTTATAGCACAAGTAAAATTAGCACAGAATAGAAAGGTATTAGGATTTAAGTCAGTCATTATGTGTTGGGTATTCATAAGTTTTAGAAGTTATTGATTATTAGGATTTTATGATATTAGAATTGTTGTATTGCCTTTGAGGAACATAAACCAAGCATAAGGAACAGTGAAATAATTTTGGGATTGTCCTTCCTCATGTTGGGAAAACACCTGGTGGGTGGGTGACACCCCTCATCCACCTGTCTTTGTGTTCACATAATAGTCTTGTGATTTTATTGGGATTGTCCTTCCTCATGCTTAAGAAAACACCTGGTGGGTGGGGGGGATGCGCCTCATTCACCTGGTCTTGTGTTCACGTGAAAGTCTTGTGATTTAACATGTGAAAATTTGGGATAAAAGACTCACGGTTGGTCCCAATAAATGGCTTCTGCTCCTTTCACTGAACAGTTGTCCACTTTCTTTCTTTCTCTTTCTTCCTCTTTATATCTATCCCTCCATCTTTCTTTCAATATCTATCCCTACTACAGAATCGGCTTCTGCACTAGACAGAGTCCAGTCTCTTTCTTTCTCCTTATTTCTCCCAGGGACCCTCTAAATCTCTTTGGGGGACTGGCCCCCCATAAGAAATAAAAAAGGAGACATTGCAACCGATGCCACAAAAATTATAAAATTATGAGTTTTCTATAAATAATTATATACCAATAAATTAGATAACCAAGAAAATGAATACACAGGCGGGCACACCTCATCAACAAGGGTACCTGCACAATGAATATTTGTATACGTAACCCTTAACTGTACCCCACAACTTTAACATAAAAAATAAAAATAATAATAAATATTTCCCTGAAACTACTGCAATGTGTTTCAACCTAGGAAAATATTATGATAATATCAAATAAAATATTAGAAATCCCTGTAACATTTTAGAATATGTTCAGTAAAAATAGCTTATTGACGAAGTTAAACAATTTCTTTTAAAGGACTCACCTCAAAAAAAAAAGGGAAAGAAAATGAATACATCCCTAGAAACATACAATGTCCCAAGTTGATCATTAAAACAAAAGTACAAAAAGAAAATCTAAACAGAATTACTAGTGTGGAGATTGAATCAATAATCAAAAACCTCCCAAAATAGGAAGGAGAGAAGGTGGCAGAGCCAGTGGGAGTGTGTGAGTCTCTGTGGGAGTGTGTGAATCTCTGTGTGAGTCTCTGTGAGTGTATGCAAGAACAAATGTGCATTCATATGTGTGTGTGTGCAAGTGAGTGTGTTAGTGTGTGAGTGGGGACTCGGGAACTTTTGTTGGTGAAGCAGCCTCCATCGCTGCTGCTCTAACCCCAGTGCTTCCCATGACACAGGTGTGAGGACCATTTTCTGAATCAAACAAAGCCCTCCTTGGGAGAAAGTTTCAGGGTGCAGCCATCACTTGGTTCTCAGCTCTGCCGCCACCACCTTCAGCTGCCAGCCTAACACTGGTCTCAAAGGCCATGGCAAGAGCACTGTGAGAGAACCAGAGGCTGGGACCCATCAGAAGAGAAGACACAGGCACTCTGCCATTGCCATTGTCTTGAAACCTGGGCAGAGAAGTGCTCTGGAGTGGCCACCGTTGCACAACAGACCAGCACCTTGAGACTAGGAGGTCAAACACCACATCTCTCTAGGGTGGATCATCATGACACAGCTAGAGCATCCCTGAGTCCATAATTCCTCAAGGGACAAAGTGAGTGCAGAATTCCAGTTACCCCATCCCCCATCTTGGCCCAGGCATGGGACAACACGTGCCATTAGAAGAGGATCCAGTCAGATAAAAGTAGTGGTGAGTGCTGAACTGATTCAACTTCCTTTCCACAGCGGTCTGTGAAACATCAAACTCACATGGGAGTAAGCCTGGTCAGGGTACAGCTGAGGGGGACAAATACACGTGGAGCCAGGAATGACCCTTGTGCTGAGAGCATCCTCCTGTGGGGTGAGCCTAGCTGATGCACAGGGCATCCAACAACCAATTTTAGGTGCCATTCAGTCACTCCTGGCATATCTGGAAAGGTGAAACCTCACTCAACCAGAGAAAGCACAGCTGGACCACACAGAGAGCAAAAGAGCAAGAGTGGAGCCTGGGAGCCTTTTCCCCCTACAACAAGCTAAGTGGTTTGGAGGTTGAGAATGTGCCAGCACCCTCTGCCCCCATCCCCGGTGCCAGCCAGCAATCACAAATATCAGAAGACAAGAATAGTGTTGAAAGTTCACATAAGGTATTTTGAAACAAAGACTATTGATTACAAGGCTTGTTGAAGGTAGATGCACTTGCTTATTGGTGGCACTGGCTAAAACAGGGTCTTCACAGAAGTTGTTTATCTGTAACTAGAAAGTTACAGTCATGATAATCTCTTGCAACAGATCCTGTTACAGACATAGGTGTGTGAGGACCCATCATGTCCTCCTGGTTCCATTTTGTTAGGGATTGTCATAGGTGGCACCATTTTGGCACAAATAACTTTTACAAAACAAGTATTAAGGGAGAGATGAGGGCATAAATATCCTGTTTTCAAGATCAATCTTCTTTCCCCATGACCCTCTCATAAAGAAAATATGTTGTTGACTAAGAGTCTAGTGAGTCTAGACTTAAAAGAAAGTCATGTTTTATTTATTTATTTATTCAATTTACAACATTTCAGCAAAACAGAAGTCACTGACTATATCTAGTGTTGAGTTAAGGAAACAATGATATGTTCCAACACTAGAACAAAAAAATGATCTTGCTAGATTTTTTAGAGCAATTATACTGTGATAAATGGTAGTGAACTGAGGGATTGTTAGGAAAAACTTTCATAGTGTTAGGTGTTTGCTTTTTCCCTTACTTAATATTCAAAATCTCACACAAAGATTGAACTCCACTATAATTCATAGAAATTTTGAATCAGGGTAAGGCAAGGGATTTCCCTATTTCTCCTATTTAGGAGAACCAGTGAAAGACACAAATACTGATGAGATAATGATGCCAGGTCAAATTTGTGGCTCAGGTATGAGCTCCTGCTATGTTTTCTGCTGAGTCATTTCCAGGGTTTGGGTGAAAGAGAACCCAGAGGTGAAGGCAAATACAGGAGTAGACATGGAAAAAAATGTCTGTTTCTTTTCTTTCTCTCTATAGGGGACTTGGTCTCAGTGATTTACACAGATACCCTTCAGACCATCATTATGCTGATTGCCTCTTTTATTCTCATGGAGTTTGTAAGTGAGGACTATGTATGCAGTGCC
>NW_006957934.1:0-695 GCF_000164805.1 Carlito syrichta
CTCACATACAAAAGCATCTTTGTCAATTCAAAGGTTAAAAAAAAAACCAAAAACCTCATTTACCTATTAATTTATCATGACCCATGTATCTTGGAGGTGTACTTCAATTTTTTGTTTTACTTTTTTTTTCTTGCCTGACCCGACCTCTCTTACTGTATTTAATGTGCATGTCACTAGAGTCAGATACTGTTGCTAGTAAGAACAATGGCATTCTATCAAGTATCCTCTTTGATGACATGAGCATTTTTCCTGACACTTCCTGATATTATATCTAGAATCAGAAATCCTCGGTTCTGTTTTCATCTTTAAATCAACTTTCCTCCTAAAAAGTAGAATGTAAAGTACTTTTTGTGTAGTTTGTGTATATAAAAGAAAACACACAAGTCTTCAACATTTTCCACTTCTTTTTTGTATTTTAAAAATGGTAGATTGCAGATAATACTACTGTCCTTCTGAGATAAAACTATCAAGTAAAACCTCAACAACATATTTCAAGAATCAGTAATGAGAAGTGTCTTCAGAGTATGAGGGTGTGTATTATTTAATAATAATTTCCTCTGGGTGGTGGGCTTATGAAAAGTGACTATTACTTTATTGATGTTACTTTTCAATATTGCTCACATATTTAATATTGACCATGTAATTGTCTCAGAAGGAAAGATTTGATAGAGCTTTAAGTTTTAATAAAGCACTTT
>NW_006957935.1:0-830 GCF_000164805.1 Carlito syrichta
GATTCCAGTTTCCATAATGATGTCTCCTGTGTTTTCTAAGATAATTATAATTTGGTGTTTTAAGTTTAGGTCTTTGATCCATTTAGAGTTATTGTGTATGGTGATAGTCAGTGGTCCTGTTTCAACCTTGTTCGTGTTTCAGCCTTTTCCCAGCACCTTTTACTGAATATGCTTTCAATTACCCAGTGGCTATTCTTGATTGTTTATGATTTCTGATGAAGTCTTTTTTTTCTTTTTTAAGTTAAAGTATCACTCTTTCACCGAGACTGGAGTGCAGTGGCCGCTCCCAGCCACCTCAGCCTTGACTTGCTGGGCTCCGGCGATGCTTCCGCCTCAGCCTCCCAAGTTGCCTGAATGACAGACATGCGTTACCATGCCCTTGTGATTTTTTGATTTATTGTTATAATGAGGTCTCTCTGCCCAGATGGGCTTCTAGCCTGTGGGCTCATGCAATGCACTCACCTCAGCCTCCCAAAATCCCAGGATCACAGGCTGAGTCAAGGAGCCCGGCTCATATGAATTCTTTATTGTACTTTCCAGATCTGAGAAGAATGATGTTAACTTAATGGTTATTTCATTGAATATGTAAATTGCCTAAAAGGCTAATTTTGGCATTAAATAGGTAAGCAAATCAGGGAAACAAGCATGTCAAATTGTCATTGATGACATCAGCCTCAGAAATTTGACATCATACTGGGAGGGACCTTGACTACCGAGCAATCCTTATGCTTCAAGTGCTTTTGTACCATGCTCTGCCAAATGCGGTAGACATGATGGATTTCATTCCCAAGAAGTGAGGAAAACCATATGTTCACACCTATCCAAAACTT
>NW_006957936.1:0-691 GCF_000164805.1 Carlito syrichta
GAAGAAAAAGAATCGAGGTTGTAGCAGTACTCAGTGCTAAAAATCATCAGGCTTTCTGCTGTGGGCTAAACAAGAATCAGGGTTTAGAATTTGCAACATCGGAAATACAGGCCTCACAGACAGAATCTACACGATCTCTTGCTATGGAGAAATAAGAAACCTATTTTACACGGTTCCTCCATCCCAATATCTACATGACATCTTGCTGAGGGCTAAACAAGAATCAGGGTTTCCAAACAGGATTCTGGGGAAAGGGAGTCCTCATAAACAGGACACTACACAGTCCCTCGCTAAGGAAGAATAAGGAATCTGTGATACACTAGTCCCCAATCCGAAAAATTCTGAGGGTGTCTTGCTATGGGATAAACAAGAATCAGTGCTTCGAGCTCGTCTCATGTTTCAGAGATATTTGGCTTGTGGGTAATATGAATCAGTCATTTCAGAACTCCAGCAACATTCTGGTCCTCTTGAGAGTTATAAACGGGCATCTGGTAGTCCAAGTCCCTTAGGATCCTCTGGACAACTAAGGCCAGATTCCCGGAACAAAATTATCATCTTGCCATATTTGGACGTTACTCTGGACTAAAGATGAACTTGGTAATCCTTAATATTATGTTTGTACTTTTATTTGAGAGGGGTCTAGGGTTTTGCATGTGCCCAGTATTTAGAACGAATTATTACGAAGCTACCA
>NW_006957937.1:0-5912 GCF_000164805.1 Carlito syrichta
GGAGGAAAAATGAAGAAAAACCAAAAGAAGAATAGAGGGCTCACACAGACCTCCGGAAGGTCAGACACTGAGAAAACAGACTTCGGAATACAAACAATGAAGAGCCCCCAGAATGACTGGTCACATGTCATGCAACAAACCCAGACATCAAGAGATTAATAGAGAGAATTTAAAAAATTGAGGAGAGACAAGAGGAAAATAGGAAGAACCTGATGACAGAAATAGCAGTAAAGAATACTGTGATGGAAATAAATAACAAACTAATAAGCATGGAAAGAAGAATTAGCCAAGCAGAAGAAAGAATCTCAGAGCTTGAAGACCAAAATACAGAACTAACCCAAACTGTCAAAAACATAGAAAAGAAGCTTTAAAACACAGACCATACTGTTTTCCACAGAGGCTGTACTAGTTTACACTCCCATCAATGGTGTAGAAGTATTCACGTTTCCTCACATGCTCTCCTGCATCTGTTGTTTTTGAGTTACTGATGATGGCCATCCTGACTGGAGTTAGGGGGTAGCTCAGTGAGGTTTTAATTTGCATTTCTTTGATGACTAGTGAGGCTGAGCATTTTTTTATGTATCTGTTCACTGCTTGTATGTCTTCTTTGGAGAAGGGTGCATTCATATCTTTTGCCTACTTCATAATGGGACTGTTTGTTTTTTTTCTTTTCAGCATATTTGAGTTCCTTGTAGATCCTAGATGTTAGACCTTTGTTGGATATATAAGGTTGGCAAACAATTTTTCCATGCTCTCTCAATGGTTTCTTTGGCTTTGCAGAAGTTTGTCAATTTGACTAGGTCCCACTGGTCCATCTTATCTCTTGTGGCATGGGCACTTGGCTTTCCAAGAATTGGTTGCTTGTTCCAATTTCCATAAGAGCACACTCATGGTCATTCCAGCATTGATCTGCTGGGCTCCAGAGATCTTTCTACCTCAGCCTTCCAAGAATTAGTTGCTTGTTCCAATTTCCATAAGGGTAGCTCCTGCATTTGCTAAGGTTCTTACAGTTTGAGGTTTTATGTTTAGGTCTTTGATCCATTTAAAGTGGATTTTTGTGTATGGTGATTGGTAGGGGTCTTGTTTTAATCTTCTGCATGTGGCCAGTCAGTTTTCCCAGCACTGTTTACTGAATAGGTTCTCCTGTCCCCAGTGGTGGTTGGTGGAGGTTTTGTTGAAGAAGAGTTGGTTGAGAAATTGAGATTTTACTTGTAGAATCTCTATCTTGTTCCATAGGTCTAAGTTTCTGTTCTTGTATCAATACCAGGCTGTTTTGATTATTGCAGATTTATACTAAAGCTTAAAATCTTGAAACATCATGGCTGCCACTTTGTTTTTTGTTTTGTTTTGTTTTGCTGAGGATTGTTTTGTCTATTCAAGGTTGTTTATGTTTCCATATGAATTCCTGTATTGCAGTTGCCAGGTCTGAGAAGAATGCTGCTGGTAATTTAATGGATATTGTGTTAAATGTGTAGATTTCCTTGGGTAGGATGGACATCTTAACAATGTTGATTCTTCTAATTCATGAGTATGGAATATTTTCCCATCTGTTTGTGTCATCTTTGATTTCTTTGAGCAGTGTTTTGCAGTTTTCATTGTAAAGGTCATTCACTTATCTGGTTAGGAAGTTGCCAAGGTACTTCATTTTGTGTGTGTAGCTATGGTCAATGGGATTGTGGTTTTAATTTGAGTTTCTGTCTATTGTTGGTGTATAGGAAAAAGATTGACTTTTGCAATTTATTTCATACCCTGAGACTTTGCCAAAGTCCTTCATCAGTGCAGGGAGATTTAGGACAGACTCTCTTGGGTTTTTGAGGCATAGAATCATGTCGTTTGCAAAGAAGAATAACTTAACTTCCTCTTTTCTCTTCTTTTTCTTTTTTTTTTTTTTTGAGTTGGAGTCTCATTTCATTGCCCAGCCTAGAGTCCTGTGGCGTACTCATGGCCACCCCTCCTGCATCAACATGCTGGGCTCCAGAGATGCTTCTGCCTCAGCCTTCCAAGTTACCAGAACTAGAGGCATATGCTACCAAACCAGCTAATTTTTTTAATTGTAGAGATGAGTTTCCCAGGCTGGTCTCGAATCTGTGGCTGAGGTAATCCACTTACCGCAGCCTCCCAAAGTCCTGGGATTATAGGCTGAGCCACCAAGCCTGGCCAATTTCCTCTTTTCTTATTTGGATACCCCTGATTTCCTTGTCTTGTCTGATCACTCTAGCTAGGACTTCCAATACTATGTTAAACAGGAGGGGTGAGAGTGGGCATCCTTGTCTTGCTCCAGTTTTCAGGGGAAATGGTTCCAATGTCTGTCTGTTTAGCAGTATGTTGGCTGTGGATTTCTCATGGATGGCTCTTACTATTTTGAGGTATACTCCATCTATGACTAGATGCTTGAGGATTTTTATAAGAAGTGGTGTTGGATTTTATCAAAAGTTTTTTCTGCATCTGATGATATAGTCGTGTGGGTTTTTGTCTTTACATTTCTTGATGTATTTAATTATACTTATGGTCTAGCAGATGTTAAACCAATCCTGTATCCCATGTATGAAGCCTACTTGGTCATAGTGGATGATTTTTCTTTCTTTTTTTTTTTTTGAGATTGAGTCTCTCTCGCCCAGGATGAAGTGCAGTGGCACACTCATGGCAACCACAGCCTTGAACTCTTGGGCTCAGGTGATTCTTTTTGCCTCAGTCTTCCAAGCAACTAGAATTACAAGAACATGCCACCATACCGAGCTAACTTTTTTTTTTTTTGTGGAGATGAGATCTCGCCAAGTTGCCCAAGCTGGTCTTGAACCCATGTGCTCAGGCAATCCTCTCACTTCAACCTCTGAAAGTGCTGGTGGAGTCTGGCCTGGTGGATGATTTTTGAGGTGTACTGTTGGATTGGGTTTGCTAGAATCTTGTGGAGAATTTTAGCATCTATGTTCATCAAGAATATAGGCCTGTAGTTATCTTTCTTTGATGTATCTTTACCCAATTTGGGCATCAGTGTGTTGTGAGCTTCATAAAAAGATTTGGGGAGAGTTTTATTTTTCTCAACTGCCTGGAGTTCTTTCAATAGGATTGGTATTTGCTCCTCCTTGTATGCTTTGCACAATTCTGCTGAAAAGCCGTCTGGTCCAGGGCTTTATTTTGTAGGTAGCTTTGTTATGACATAGTCGATTTCTTGAGTTGTTATTGGTCTACTTAGGGTCTCAAATTTCTTCTTGTTTCAACCTACACAGGCTGTGTGATGTTATAAAGTCCTCCTTTTCATTTAGGTTTTCACGTTTTTTTCGATACAAGTGTACATAGAAATCTCTATTAATATTTTGTATTTCTTCCAGATCAGTTGTGACTTGAGCTTTTGTATTTCTGATTTTGTTTATTTGGGCTTTTTCTCTCCTTTTCCTGGTCAGTCTAACTAGAGGTCCATCAATCTTGTTTATCCTGTTAAAGAGCTAGCTTTTAGTTGCAGTGACTTTTTTTGTATGATATTTTTGTGTTCTATCTCCCAAATATGGGCTTGAATTTTGATGACCTGTAGTCTTCTGCTGAAGGTAGAATTTTGGTGGTCTTGATTTTCCAACTTCTGTAGGTGATTTGTTAAACTGTTGACTGTGATCTTTCCATTTTCTTCATGTGTATTCATAGAGATATGAATTCCCCTCTTAGTATTGTTTTCATGGCATCCCAGAGATTTTGATAAGGTGTTACTTCATTTTTATTTGTTTCTAGGAGTGCTTAAATTTCTGTTTTCATTTCTGTCTTGACCCAGGTGTTGTTCAGCATCATGCTGTTTAGCATCCATGCCTTTGTGGATTTGGGGGAACTTTGCTGATGTTGATATTTATTTTTATTCCACTGTGGTCTGATGTTGGGAGCCAGCCATGGAGACCTGACTGCTGACAAAGTCCAGGGGACTGAAGACCCCAGGTTGCAAACCGAACCTGGGAAGATGAAACCCTTGCTTCTTCTATTTTTGTTGTTGATGCACCCAGAAAATTCTGTACAGTCTCAAGATGGAAAACAAAATCCCACTCACGTCCGTCATTCCTCGTCCCATGCACAGAAACAAAGGGGGAATTTGCAAGAAAATTACTTTCACTTTATATGAGTTTCCCCCTAAGTTTCCATGTCCCCGACCTCTTAGTATTCCACCACATAATCGCATAATTGAGAATTGTTGCTTGGAAAGTTACCATAGGTCAGGAGGTGCTCACTTTAATGCATATAAGGGGATTCATTGACCTTGCCAGGGAACTATACATGAACACTTTAATTATCATGTGTGGGTAGACAATCGCTGAAAAGATTTTGTTCCTTCTGATTGGAGATTATTATCTTTTGTGAGGAGAATGCCAATGCACTAATTATGCTTATTTGAGCTTTAAATGTGGAATTTTATGTACATATGAATGGTGATTTCTTTTTCATTAATCAGTATTTTTTATTATGGTTTTGTGGGGTACAGTTAAGGGTTAGGTGTACTATTACGTTTCATTCAGGCACCCTGTTGATAAGAGGTGTTTTCCCATCCCCCGACAGATATTTGCTACTGTTAATCCAATCCCTCTCCCCCCCATAGTTGCCCAGTACCATCCGTCATTTTCTTATAGTATTGCATTGGATGTTCAAGGTCCATTATATGAGTGAGAACATGTGATATTCGGATCTTTGTTTCTGTGAGAGGTCACTCAGTATTATAGATTCTAGTTCCATCCAGGTTGCAGCGAAATTCATGATTTTGTTCTTTTTTTATCGCTGCATAGTATTCCAACGTGTATATGTACCACATTTTTTAATCCAGTCCTCTTTTGATGGGCAGCATGGTTGTTTCCAGGTTCTTGCTATTGTGAACAACGCTGCGATAAACATACATGTGCAGGTATCTTTTTTATAGAGTGATTTGTGTTCTTCAGGGTATATTCCCAGTGGGGGATTGCAGGGTCATATGGAAGGTCAATTTTTAGAGCTTTTCGGAATTGCCAAACTACTTTCCACAGAGGTTGCGCTAGTTTACACTCCCACCAACAGTGTAGAAGAATTCCCTTTTCACCACACCCTCTCCAGCACCTGTTATTTTTTGAGTTGTTGATAACTGCCATTCTGACTGGAGTTAGGTGGTATCTCAGTGTGGTTTTGATTTGCATCTCCCTGATGATTAGTGAGGTTGAGCATTTCTTCATGTGTTTGTTGTCTGCTCGAATGTCTTCTTTTGTGAAGTGTCTGTTCATATCTTTTGCCCATTTTATAATGGGGTTGTTTGTTTTCTTCTTTTCAGTATGTTTCAGTTCCTCGTAGATCCAGGATGTTAAGCCTTTGTCAGACCTAGAGTTGGCAAATACTTTTTCCCAGTCTGTAGGCTGTCTCCCTGCTCTCTTGATGGTTTCTTGGGCTTTGCAGAAACTTGTCAGTTTAATAAGGTCCCATTTGTCTATCTTCTCTCTTAAGTCCTGTGGGTTTTGGGTTTTGTACAGGAATTGGATGCCAGTTCCGATTTCCATGAGAGTATTTCCTTCCTTTTTTAAGGTTCTTATGGTTTGAGGTTTTACATTTAGGTCTTTCATCCATTTGGAGTTAACCTTTGTGCATGGGGATAGATAGGGGTCCTGTTTCAATTTTCTGCATGTGGTCAGCCAGTTTTCCAAGCACCATTTACTGAATAGGTTCTCCTCTCCCCATTAGTAGGTGGTGGGGGCTTTGTCGAAGATGAGTTGTTGAGAAATTGAGGTTTTGCTTCGGGAATCTCAATTCTGTTCCATTGTTCTATATGCCTGTTCCTGTACCAATACCAAGCTGTTTTGATGATTGTAGCTTTATAGGAAAGTTTGAAATCTGGTATTGTGATACCACCTGCTTTGTTTTTTTTTTTTTTGCTGAGGATTTTTCTGGCTATTCTTGGACATTTGTGTTTCCATATGAATTCG
>NW_006957938.1:0-727 GCF_000164805.1 Carlito syrichta
ATGCTGTAAGATGTGATCCACCGAAGGAAGACCTACACGTTTCATATAGTGTCATTATATACTTATAATTTAATCCCATAAGATTTTTATTACAATTGAAGGATAATAATAACGCATAGCACATACAATGGACACACATAGATAAGTGTCATACTAACACCCACGCACAAACCACGCATATCATTCCCATTCAAATAAACCTCACCCCATGTAGCATTAAACATTATCATTTGTAAGCATTAAATCAATCATACATACAATCCTAACCCAATTGTGCCAACACACTTAGCTCAGCACCAAGCTCATTCATCACACAATATTTAATTACAGTTTGTGCAAATTATACAAGTCAGACATATTAACGAGAATCTTGTTATTCTCAAACAGCTAAATATGGGGCAATGAGCTTGGTTAACATTTGAAATAGGAACAGTGGCATCATAAATTCGTGAATATCCAATTTCTTCCAAAATACAAATTTCACTTGAGATTGTGAATGTTTGGGGAAAGGGAGGCACAGAGGTTGATAGTACGAAAAAATCTAAAGCAAAAAAAAAAAAAAAAAAGAAGTACCAAAAACTCTGAACCAGGATTGTTGGGTATGAATAACCTTAGGGCAGGACCCAGGTAGAAGCATCGAGTACTGAGACACAGTATTCCCTGCCCAAACCAGAGATAACAGTTCAAGAAAAAGTAAGTACTCCACCTATAAAAGTCATGAGAGGGG
>NW_006957939.1:0-584 GCF_000164805.1 Carlito syrichta
ATGCCTCCTCAGACAGCTTGTGGCACACCTCCTTGGCATCATCTTGGTGCTCCTTCTCAATCTCTCTGTGAAATGCCTTTTTGTCAGCCCCACAGTGTGCCTCTAGGCTTCCCTGCATCACACCTCCTCAGCCTCCTTGAGGTGTGCCTCCTCAGTCTCCCCACAATGCACCTCCTCAGCTTCCCCGTGGTATGCATCTTCACCCTCCCCACAGCACGCCCCTTAGGCAACCCCATGGCATGTTTTTTTGACCTCTCTACAGTCTGACTCTCCACAGCATGCAGTACCTACTCAGCCTTGCCATGGAATGCCTCTTTGGCATCCCTGAAGTGCACCTACTTTGTGTTCTCATTTTGTGCCTTCTTGGCATCCCATCAGTGTTGATCTGTGGCATTTCACTGGAAGCCGTCCTCAGCTTATCCAAGGCACACTTCCTCAGCCACTAGGTGGTGCACCTTCATGTCTTTCTGGCAGCAAGTCTCCTCATACTCCCCATGGTGTGCCTCCTCTGCCTCCCTGTGGCACACCTCCTTGGCCTCCACATGTCACGCTCCCTTGGCCTCCCCATGGCACGCCTTCTAAGA
>NW_006957940.1:0-547 GCF_000164805.1 Carlito syrichta
AAAAAAACCAGGCAGTTGGTCAAATTCTCTATTACAAGTAAGAAAAGGAGCTGCTGGTTCCTGGTGATTGGTAATGACATATTTGTGGTACAGATATAGGAATTATCTCTGAAAAATGTGGGGCCTGGGACTCCCAAATGCCTGAATAGCATTTAGAAAAATAATGTAGCCTTGGAGTTATGAGAATATCCTTAAGCCAGGGAAAAATTAGCAGCTGCCCAGAAGTTTGCTAGTCATATGGAAACTGATTTTTTTGTTCCACATTGGTAACATGAGTAGAAGCTTTTAGGGACATAGTGTCTCAGATTCCTGTTTTGATCTCAGCAATAAGACCAGATGTTTCCCAGTGCCCTGGAAGTACAGACCCGTGGCTCCCAATAGAAAAACTCCAGAAAATTCCTGTGGACTTGGACACCAAGACCCTCATTCCCTCCCAACAATACCTTCTAAACTTTGTGTAACATCTAAACCCAAGGTCTTTATTTCAAATAGATGAACTACCAGAAGTTTCTCAAGTACGAGGTAACCCTGAAATCAGGGATTGCAT
>NW_006957941.1:0-535 GCF_000164805.1 Carlito syrichta
ACCAACCACTTTGTCACCCATTATATATGTATGACAGTAACTGGGTCACCAACAAGAAAATGGAATAATCACTGAAACTCACATTATGGAAGAGGTCCAGTTCCTTGTAATCCATCACAAAAGAGGGCCACTCAGTGCACCCATTGTAAAGGAAGTTCAAAGGAGGGACACCTGTCACAGAGGAGAGCTAGTCACCGTGGCAACCATTATAGGGGAGAGCCAATCTTTGGAACAGCTTTAACAAAAGAAGGCTAGTCACTAGGGCAACAATTATGGTGAAGGGTCAGTCACTGTGATACTAATCATAGAGGATACCAGTCAAAAAAGAGGACTTTTCACGGGAGCATTTATCACAGAAGAGGACAAATCACTAGTGTACCCATGACAGAAGAGTGCTAGTACCAGGAAACAGTATTGAGAAGACCAATCACTGGGGAAACTATACTAGAGGAGAGCCAATCATTGGGTTATCTATCGTATATGAGAGCCTGTCACTGAAGCTCAGATCACTGAGGAGGGCAAGTGCATTCACTAT
>NW_006957942.1:0-457 GCF_000164805.1 Carlito syrichta
ATGTTATAAAATTTCTTGACTTTGTGTGTGATTTTCTGTGTATATTTTTAGAACTACTTTCTTAAAGTGTAAGTGACATACAAAAAGCTGTATATAGCTAATGTACATAACTTAATGAGTTTGGAGCTACACACTCATGAAACCATCCAAACCTTTGCCACAAATGTGCCTATCACTACCAAAATTTTCCTTCCACCCTCTATATTTATTAGTATTATTTTCTGAATAAAAGTGTAATATAAACGCTAACATTTAGCACATATTTAAGCATGCAATACAGTATTGTAAGTGTACGGTATTGTAAATAACTTTCTATGACTTATTCATCTTGTATAACTGAAGCTTTGTATGCTTTGATTAACACCTTGACATTTTTCCTTCCCCTAACCCTGGCATTCACCATTCCATTCTGTTTTTATAAACTTACTATTTTGGATTCTTTGTATAAGTAGTATTA
>NW_006957943.1:0-1010 GCF_000164805.1 Carlito syrichta
CACAGGAAACTACACAGCCTCTTGCTAAGAAAGAATAAGGAATCTGGTTTTCACGAGTCCTCATTGCCAAAAATCTACTGGGCATCTTGCTAAGGGCTAAACAAGAATCAGGATTTCGAAGCAGGAATCTGAGGAATGGGAGTCCTCATAAACAGGAAACTACACGAGCTCTTAATAAGGAAGAATAAAGAATCTGGGTTACACGAGAACTCAATTACTACAATGTACAAGGCATCTTGCTTAGGCCTACACGACTCCGGACTTCGACGTCCCCATATTTTTCAGAACTGTGTCCTATGTGGATATTATGAATCAGTCTTTCTAGAAGTCCTGAAACATTCTCCTCCTCTTGATAGTTTAAATGAAAATAAGGCAATACAAGTCCATTTAGATTCTGAACCTCAATCCATGAATTCTACAGTGCTCCATTATAAGGGCTTATCTGGAATCTGGGCTTCTAGTTCTCCAAATTCTTCACAGCAAATTGCCACTTGGAAAGGACAAGTGTCATTATAGATTCCCAGCAGTCTTCTGGTTTCTTGATTGTTATAACCAAGAACCAGTCTCTGCAATTCAGTTGGTTTCTTCTGGACAACTAAACCTGATTCCAGGACTGAAAGAATTATCTCACCATATTTGTGTGTAACACTTTTCTTAAGATATACCCTGTAATCCTAAAACTTCGTTTGTGTATCTATTTGATATGGACTGGGGTTTTTGACGTTGCTAAGCATGTAGTACATATTTTTAAAGGTAACGAGGAATCACGGATTTCACGTCCCTGGGAGAAAACTGGGCATTTCTCCATTTTCATACAGAATTTTGGAGTCCAGATCACAAGGGAAAATCAGGGCATTTTGCTGAGAATGAGAAGAGAATCCGGGTTCAGGGAGTCCTCAATCATCAAAATTTATATGGTCTCTCGATGAGTTTAATGAGAAATCTGGGCTTGTGGGTCCCTACATTTTTCAGAGCTATTTACTGAGTGGATACCTAAAATCTCTAATTAC
>NW_006957944.1:0-408 GCF_000164805.1 Carlito syrichta
GTGGATTTGCTATTTAACTATTTGAAGTCTGAGCAGGTCATGACTAATTCTGATTAAGTTTAACTAATATCTTAAATCAGGTGAACATTGAGTGAAAGTGGAGAAAGGGTTAACCCAGAAGAGCCTTCTATCTCCTCGTTACAAAGAAGAAATGGGTAAAAGACTGATATATAATATTTGTACTATTAAAAAAAATGATCTATCTAATATAATATTCTCCAACAATTTCAAAGCTGGAAGATTTAAAATTATTCTCCTCATATTTATTTATTTATTTAAGTAGTAGACCAGGTATGGTTGCTCATGCCTGTAATTCTAGCACTTTGAGAGGCTGAGGCAGGAGCATCATTGAGCTCAGGAGTTTGATACCAGCCTAGGCAACATAGTGAGACCTCATCTCAATAAAAA
>NW_006957945.1:0-390 GCF_000164805.1 Carlito syrichta
CGTTTGAATCTCCGTCGGTTGGACTGGGGCAAGCTGACATGATCGTAGATCCCAGGGCATCGACATGTGGGGCTCAGGCAGTCCTCCTGCCTCAGATGAGACTCTAGGGGTCACCACACATTACACGATTTGAGGGACCTTGACCAGATGAGATTCTAGGGGCCACCACACATTACACGATTTGAGGGACCTCTTGCCGAGATGAGGTCTGCCCACTACATGCAGGCTGGTCTCTGAAACCTGGGCTCAGGCAGCCTCCTGCCACAAGCTCCCAGGGAGCTGGGCTGACGGCCTTGGACCAGAGTGCCTGGCCTGGACTCTCAAGTTCTGTTGGTGGGGTGATGCAAGGAATTCCCCAGGATGGAAACACCACATCCTGTGTAGCCAGGA